>NC_133330.1:16653480-16924393 GCF_042186555.1 Aquarana catesbeiana
AGCACAAATAATTCCAATTATCCCTACTAGTACAATTTGCCCCCCAACCAAAAAATAAAAATAACCCTTCCTAGCGCAAATCCTCTACCCCTCAAATTTCCTTTCCAACCACAAATCCTCTCCCCTCGCTCCTATTCCCCCCTCCTAGCACAGATCATCCCCAGTCATCCCTACAAATTACCCAATCCCCCCCCCCCCCAAAAAAATAAAATTCCCCTCCTAACACAAATCCTCTTCCCCTACTCCCATTCTCCCCTCCTAGCACAAATTAGCCCCCCCCCAAAAAAACCCTCCGAGCATAAATTCCCCCCCCCCACTCCAATTCCCCTTTCCTAGCATAAATCATTCCCAATTACCCCTGCTAGTACAAATTGCCCCCCAACCAAAAAAAAAAAATTAACCCTTCTCAGCACAAATCCTCTACCCCTTAAATCTCCCCTCTGAGCACAAATCCTCTCCCCCACTCCCATTCCTCCCTCCTAGCACAAATCATCCCCAATCATCCCTACTAGCACAAATTGTCCAACCCTCCTCCCCAAAAAAATACACAAACCCTATTCCCCTACTCCCATTCCCCCCTCCTAGCACAAATCATCCCCAATCATCCGTAATAGCACAAACTGCCCACCCCCCCCCCAAAAAAAATGTATTCCCTCCTAGCACAAATCCTCTTTCCCCATTCCCCCTCCCAACACAAATCCCCCCAAATCACCATTCCTAGCACCCCTCCTAATTATTCTTATCATCTGCCACCCTCCAACTTTCCCCTCCCGACACAAATCCCTCCCCCCCCACCTCACATGATACCACAGTGCCCAGGGCAGCCGCCCCTCCTGCCCGCCCCTTGCCCAGGCCCTGATTAATGTATCCCCTGTGTGGTTGGAGTGCTGGACCAGAGAGTCATATAAGGAATGGGGGGCTTCCGCTTGAAACTTAGGGGGCAGCTCTCTGTTGGTTGGGGTATCCTTGGGGGGGGGGGGGGGGCAGAATAATTTGAGGAAGGGTGAGAGCACAAGAACCAGGATGGGCCCAGTATGTTTTCATTGGATATGACGAATCGAACCCCTTTCAGGGGTTCAGAGCTCCTCCTTCCTCAGCGCCTTCAATGCCAGGCAGTAATTTAAAGCTGAATTAAAAAAAAAATGTTTGGGAACAACTTTAGGCACATAACTTACCTGTAGGGAAGTGCCCCCCACATCCTGCGGATTGCTCCCTAATGTTAAAAAATCTTCTCTCTGGTGATGCCCGGTCCTCTTCACTGCACTGAAACGCGTTGGCTTACCCTGTTGTCATGTACAGCGCATCCAGCAGAAAGTATTCACAGCGCTTCACTTCTTCCACATTTTGTTATGTTACGGCCTTATTCCAAAATAGATTAAATTCATTATTTTCCTCAAAAAATTCTACAAACAATCCCCCATAATGACACCGTGAAAGAAGTTTTTTTTATTTGCAAGTTTATTAAAAAATTTAAAAAAAGGAAAAAATCCCGCGTACATAAAGTATTCACAGCCTCAAAATTGAGCTCAGGTGCATCCTGTTTCCACTGTAGACACGATAACTTTTGCACAAACCAATCAATATACACTTATTGCGATTTTTATTACCAAAAATATGTAGAAGAATACGTATCGGCCTAAACTGAGGAAAAAATTTGCTTTTTTTTTTAAAAAAAGGGATATTTATTATAGCAAAAAGTACAAGATATTGTGGTTTTTTTTTTTTCAAATTGTCGCTCTTTTTTTGTTTAATATATTTTGTATAATATAATATAATATACATACATATAAAATACATATTAGTCTAAACAGATTAAGAAATTCTTTTTTTTTATTTTTTTTTTTGATATGTATTATAGCAAAAAGTACAAACTATTGTGTTTTTTTTTCAAAATTGTCGCTCTTTTTTTGTTTAATATATTTTGTATAATATAATATAATATAATATACATACATATAAAATACATATTAGCCTAAACGGATTAAGAAATTCTTTTTTTTAGATTTTTTTTTTTTTTTTTGGATATGTATTATAGCAAAAAGTACAAAATATTGTGTTTTTTTTCAAATTGTCGCTCTTTTTTTGTTTAATATATTTTGTATAATATAATATAATATACATACATATAAAATACATATTAGCCTAAACAGATTAAGAAATTATTTTTTTTAGATTTTTTTTTATATGTATTATAGCAAAAAGTACAAAATATTGTGTTTGTTTTCAAAATTGTCGCTCTTTTTTTGTTTAATATATTTTGTATAATATAATATAATATACATGCATATAAAATACATATTAGCCTAAACAGATTAAGAAATTCTTTTTTTTAGATTTTTTTTTTGATATGTATTATAGCAAAAAGTACAAAATATTGTGTTTTTTTTTCAAAATTGTCGCTCTTTTTTTGTTTAATATATTTTGTATAATATAATATAATATACATACATATAAAATACATATTAGTCTAAACAGATTAAGAAATTATTTTTTTTTGTTTTTTTTTTTCTTTTTTTGGATATGTATTATAGCAATAAGTAAAAAAAGATTGTTTTTTTTTCAAAATTATAGCTCTTTTTTTTGTTTATAGCGCAAAAAATAAAAACCGCAGAGGCGATAAAATACCACCAAAATAAAGCTCTATTTGTGGGGAAAAAAAAAAAGGACGTCAATTTTGTTTGGGTACAACGTCGCACGACCGCGCAATTGTCAGTTAAAGCGACGCAGTGCCGTATCGCAAAAAAAATTGGCCTGGTTGTTGAGCAGACAAATCTTCCGGGGCTGGAGTGGTTAAATTCACGACGTTTATCGAATTCGCCGCATAAAGAAAAAAAACGCTCGGTAAATTACAGCATAAAACAGGAGTAAAAGTCAATTCACAAAAGGAAAAAAAAAAACCGCGATATTAAGGCACCGGCAGCCGCCGCCAACCTTAGCGGCCAGTAAACAACGTGATCGTTAAGGACGCAGCAGTGGCCGCTCGCTCCTTAGCAACCATGACAGCAATTGGATTTTAAGGACACCAACAGCCACTCGCTCCTTAACAACCAGCTATTTACAGCCTGTGTTGAAGACGTCAGGGGTAAATGACCGCAAGGCTTTCACTACTAAAATATCACACAACTTCATAAAATAACTTGTGGTATTTTAGTAAATGCCCAATAACTTTTTAAAAAATGCTGTGCGGTATCTTATCACATATTATAAGATGCAGTGAGATACCATTACCCCCCCCCTCCAAATCCCCTCTCCTAGCACTAATCCTTCCCCAAAATTTCCCACCCTAGCACAAATCCCCCCCAATGTCCCTACTAGGGCAAAAATCCCCCCCTCCCCCCCTCAATACCCCTTCCTGACAGATCCACCCTCCTAGTTCAAACCCCCCCCCTCTAAAGCACCCCTTCTAGCACAACCCTCAAAATCGCCACTGCGCCCAGGGCAGCCGACCCTCCTGCCCCACCCCGCCCCATGTCCCGGCCCTGCCTTGATTGGGGAGTGTCAGTCTGGAGGAAGTGGGTGTTCCCAGACAGGCTGTATTTGCATAGGTAACGCCCACATGTGATGCTGAGCCTCTGTGATTGAAAGAACTGACATTCAATTCATGAAAGGGGGGGGCGGGGCCAGGGACAGTCTTTTTTTTTTTTTGGATTGAAAAATGTATACTTTATTTTGCAAGAAAATATACAAAAAAACAAATACTTAAACAGGGTACATCAATCTGTACTGCGACGCAGCGCATAAATACACTACATTACAATACATCGCCAAGCATACCAATAAATTACATTCATCCTGCGGTATGATGCCTAATGTGTTGTGCAGAGTAGTAATACCCCGAAACATCACATCATGCATGACGCCGCATTACCCTGAAAGCAGTACTTAAAAAACATTTCACAAAAAAGTCCGGTCATACAGTCAAATAACATTCAAATGGGCAACGGGTGTGTGTGGGGGGGGGGGGGGGGTGGAGAAGGTGGGGCAGGGAAGGGAGTAAAGAGATCACAGGCCCGAAGCTTTATTTGAACTGCCAAAGGATACACGGGGAGAGGGGGGGGGGAATGGGGAAATCTTCAGACATCCTCTTCCTCCTTGAAGTCCATCAGGTGATAGTCTCTGAGCAGACTGTGAACCAGTCTGCGACAGTCCTCGATGGACATCCTCTCCCGCTGGTGGATGAGGCGCTTTCTGGCGCACCATAAAGCGTCCTTAAAGCAACACAGCGCCCGCCAGGCACCGTCAATGTCCTCCTGTGAATGAGTTCCACAGAAGAGTCCGTTCAACACAGCAAAGTGTGTGATTGCAGTCTGTGGTACAAAGTCTTTGAGTTCAGGTTCCAAGGCCCTCAACAGGTCCTGTGCAAAGGGGCACTCCCAGAAAACATGCAGAGCAGTTTCCTCCTGGATGATGCAAAAGGGGCAGTGCCTGTATCTACACAGGTTTCTGGCATGCATGAATGTCCTGAGTGGCAACCCCCCTTGGATTGCCATCCATGCCAGATCTTTGTGCCTGTTGGTGAGTCTCTTTGAAGAAACATTCCTCCAGACCACTTTACAAGTGGCTGAAGGGAGGCCTGGAACAGTCTCAACAATGTCCGATGCTCTGATCAACTTGTGGATAGTTTTTGGCTTCCACAAGTCGGGCTTCACTCCATGTAGCCCCAGCTCCTTAATAAACTTGAAGGTGTCCAAGTAGTACCAAGGCGTGTCCCAGTTGTAGGGGATGGAGCTGTCCCATTTGTCCCATCCAAGGGTCCTCCAAAGAGGCAGGAGGAAAAAACGGGACATAGAGTTACCACCAGAGTCCACAGTTCTGTCCACCAATGTCCTGCGGATGCAGTTACAAGCAAAGCACACCCCTCAATAGTGTAGCGATGTCGGGCACGCCCTTACCGCCCCTTGAGGGGTTCCTTGAACATAACCGCCCGCTTCACTCTGTCCATTTTGGAGCTCCAGATGAAGTGAAACACCGCCCTGGTGATGGCCTTACAGGTGTTGACCCGAGGGGGCCAGGCCTGGGCGAGGTACTGCAACACAGGGAGAATCTCGCTGCGGAGAACCAGTGTTTTGCCTTCGATGGTGAGTTCTCTGAGGCTCCAAAGTCCAAACTTCTGTCGCATCTTTGACAGTCTTTCCTCCCAGGACTTCAGGGCTGCGCCCTCAGCTCCAACCAGACCCCAAGGATTTTGATGAAGTCCGTCTTGACGCTGAAAGGAATTGGTGCAGAAGAAGGCAGGAACCACTTTCCGAAGAGCATGACTTCTGACTTCCCGCAGTTGACCTTTGCCCCTGAAGCTTGGCCGAAGTCCTCACAGGTCTGGGCGAGTGTGTCGATGGAGCGCGGATCAGCACAGAACACCGTCACGTCGTCCATGTAGAGTGAGCACTTGACCTCCCGTCTGTCCGGTCCTGGTGTGGTGATCCCTCTGATCTCTGGGGTTCCGTCTGATGCTTCGGGCGAAGAGCTCTATACAACAAACAAAAAGCAGAGGTGAGAGAGGGCAAGCCTTGTCTGACCCCAGACAAAATTGGAAAGGGGTCAGTTTTCCAGCCATTTACCAGCACCACACTAGAAATGTCAGTGTACATTACATTCACATACGAACAAAACATTTCCCCAAGACCAAACCTGCGCAGAGCTCTGCACATAAACTCGTGGGAGACACGGTCGAAGGCCTTCTCCTGGTCAAGACTGAATGCCGCAAGTCTGATCCGGGTGGATGATCTGTCCGATGACAGACTTCAACCTGTTGGCCAGGACCTTGGCGAGAATTTTGTAGTCCACGTTCAGCAGAGAGATCGGACGCCAATTTTTAAGATCCGATCTCTCCCCCTTCCGCTTATACAAAATCGTGATCATCCCCTCCCTCAGTGACGGAGGCATTCTGCCCTCCACCACCATCTCCTCGTACAGCTCGAGCAGGTCCGGGCCCACGAGATCCCACAGTGCTACATAGAATTCAACTGGGAGACCATCGCAGCCCGGGGTCTTGCCTCGCCTAAAGGATTTAGCGGCAGAGTGCAGCTCCTCCAGCACCAAGGGGGCATTGACGGTTGATGAACCTGCAGGATCAATTTGGTTAGAGATACCTGACAGGAACCTGTCGGCCGCCTGTGTGTCCGTTTCTTTCGGGGAGTAGAGGTTGGTGTAGTAGTCGCTGACCACTTTCATCACAGCCTTCTTCCCTTCTGGAGTGTTCCGGTCTCGTCGCGCAGCTCTGACAAGGGTGTGTGTCCTGAGTGGAGTTTCCTGAAAAAGAAAGAATTACACTTCTCACCTTTCTCAAGATTCTCCACCTTGGCACGGAAGACAATGTGCCTGGATTCTTCCTCGAAGTGTCCTTTCAGGCTCCTCTTGGTGTCCTCCAGGTCCTGCCTAACGTCCCAGCCACAGTGCTGAAGGTCCTGCAGGGACTGCAACTGACGCTGCAGTCTCCTGAGTTCCCTCCTCCTGGCACACACACGCACACGCTGGCGTCCCCTTGCCTGAAAGAAGCTACGCAGCTTAACCTTCACAAACTCCCACCAGTCACTTACCCTTCCGAAGAATCTCTTTTCCTCCGTCCAGGTGGCATAGGCCTCTCGGAGTTCCCCCATCAATTCCTCATTTTCCAGCAGGGTGCTATTCAGCTTCCAGGAACCCGGTCCGCGGGCGATGCCCTCGCCCAGGTCACCCCGAAAGTGGATAGCCCTGTGGTCAGAGAAAAAGCAGGGGACCATGGAGAACTCACGATGCTTGAATGTTCTTGAAGTGAGCACGAAGTCAATCCTGGAACGCACAGATCCATCGGGTCGGCACCACGAATAGTTCACGGTCCCTTTCCCTATGGATCCCACGGCGTCCTGCAAGGAGGCCTCCGAGATCATCTCCTTGAGCAGCCTAGAAGTAGCATCAAGTTTTGCGTATATGCTGGAGCTGCGCCCATCCTCCTCGATCGGGCAGTTAAAATCACCGCCGATCACTACTGTTCTGGTGGTGACGAGTTGGGTCCGCAGGGTCTGGAAGAGTTTCAGCCGCGCATTCTTGTCTGGGGGGGCGTACACGTTGATGAACCTAACTGGCTCTTCCACCCACGAGCCGTCTATGACCAACAGACGGCCACAGACTAGCTCATGGATAGAGTCAATCGTGAAACGCCCACCCCTGACCAGAATGGCTACTCCTGCAGACCTGCAATCGCCACCCCCGGACCAGTAGGAGGGACCAAGGGTCCACTGGGAGGACAGATGAGTGTACCTCCTCAAGGGGGGGAAGGGCGCACTCCTGAAGCATATAGACATCACTCTGCTGACTTGAAAGAAAGGTCAGGACCGCTAGCCTTCTAGATGTATCCTTGATACTCCTCACATTAATGGAAAAGATTGAGATCTCGGCCATAATGAAAAAGGGTATGAGGGTCTAGTTAACAAGGGTCCGAACTTACCTCCCCGGAGGGGGGGGTGGCTCTTCCGTTGCGTCTTCTGCCTGTCCTGTGTTCTGGGCTAGGCCCAGCTCCTCAAGGACAGACTCCATCATCTGCTGGCTGATGTGGACGTCGGGGGGGAGGTCATGCTCGGGGTTGACCACAATCTCCTCCCCTTCCCCCTCCTCGCCTGCAGACTCTAGGTCCTCCACTACTTGCTCGGGTCCATCGCTGTCGCGTTGGACCCCGTTGGGCCGTTTAGTGGAGGTGGCAGGTCCCTCTGCTGATGGGCTCTCTGGCTTACGTTTCCGGCTTCCTCTTGGGCCACTGGTGGGGGTGGAGGGGGGTGGGAGGGTGGGGAAGTCCTCCAGGGAGAACAGGTTGGGGGGGGAAGGGGTGGGGAGGGGCTCCTCCGGCACAGAGGGGGTGGGTGGGGGTGTGCTGGTGGTAGGGGATGGGGCAGGGGCAGGAGGGGCAGGGGCAGGTGGGGCGGGGGGTGGACTTACCTTTGGCCTTTCGAGGTTCTTTTGGTTTTTCTGGCAGCTTTCTCCCGGATGGCTTACCCTGGCTTACGGCTCCAGCGTAGGTCCGGGTCCTCTGGGGGCAGTGTCTGAAGACATGCTCTGCCAATCCGCAAAGGTTGCAGGCTTTGGACCTCGGACAGTCCTTGGTCTCGTGGCCTGTCACCCTACAGAACTTGCAAGCAAGTTCTGTACAATCCTTCCCTATGTGTCCCGGCTGCCCACACTTGTTACAGTTCTAGGGTATGCCGGGGTAGAAGAGGATTCCTGCGGAGGATCCCAGGGAGAAGAAAGGCTGCAGGTGCTGGATGTCCCCCGAAGGGTCTTTCCTCAGTTTGCAGAGCACAGACCACTTACCTATCCAGAAGCCGTTGGCATCGAAGATTTGGATCGGGTCCTTCACCACGGTGCAGAACCTCTGGAGGTAGGTGGCTATGTCCTTTCCACTGGTATGGGGGTTCCTCATGGCCACTGTCACCCGCTTTTCGTCCCGTGTTATGGGGCAGTTCGCAGTGAACTTCCGAAAGGGGATTCAGGGCCACTGGTCTTCACCATCTCCCAGTATCTTCTGCAGACCTGGAACGACACAAAAGTTATAAAGAATATACCTCTTGTGAAGGCCTGCACAGAAAGCGTCTCCGCTTTGCTGAACCCCTGTTCCAGGATCATCTTCTTTCCAAGATCTCCGGGGTCATGTCGGGGACTCTTCCGTCCACCTCCTTCAGCTGCAGCATGACCGTCTGCTTCATCCATGGCTCCAAAGCTGGGAGCCCGTCTGCAGGCTGGTCTGGCTTGGCTGGTCCTGGTCGGCTGGTGCCGGCCGGGGTAGGGGCGGGGGTTGAGGCAGCGGCATTCCCGGGCTTGGAGGAAGTGGCTGGAACGGGGTTCTTCTTCTCTTTTCCGGTCTTCTTTTCGCTCTTCCCCATCGTCAAGGATTTGGATGTCGCTTCAGATGTTTCTTAGGCGGCTTCCTTCTGGTTCCTCGACGTCTTCGCTCTTTTTCGTAGCCTTTAAAAAGGCTCTAGCATCTACTGCCCGGAGGTAGTAATGCGGAGTGGGGGAGGAGGGAAGACCGCAATCTCGTTCCCTGTGGGGGCTAAGCCTCTAACCCAATAGCAGCAAGTAGGTGAAGCTGAATTTAATCAACGATCCTACCAGGCCGAGCAGAGGGTACCCCCACAAGGACCAATTAGCTTGGATAGATGCAAGTGGTTCTCAACGTCCTAGCCGTGAAGCAGAGACACCCCTAAGGGCTAAAGTCGATACTACACTTGATCTTAGCCAAAAGGCCGAGAAGTGATCAGTCAGGCTAGTTGATGCTGTCCTCCAGCCAGGAAATGGGGGCGGGCTCTCTACCTGACTCGCTGCAGCTTCTAATGCACATGGTGAGAAGCTCACAGTGTGCGGTGAAATCAGGGGAAGGCGTTCCAGTCCAGGAGAGGAGCCGCTACAACTGTGCAAGACTGGAGGGGAGGATTTATGTGTTGCAACCTTTATTCACATTATCATTGAGATTGTGCAATGTGCAATTGCTGGGAATATCATCAACGTACCGCAATAATAACTTTTTGCGTTGCAATGTAGCTAAAATGTGATCGGGGGCCCATTATCTGTTGCTGTGGTGGAACTACAAGTCCCAGCATGTTGTCTGGAGCGGGGATCTGCGTCCTCCATGGTGTTTTGGTATTTGATCTGAGATTTGTTTCCTCTGATTGCAGCTTCTCACCTCCAGGATAAGATGAAAGGACGATCGTCCCCGCTGCCTGAAGACTGCAGAGCGGGGAGTGTGTGACCCCGCCAGCAGGGACAGGTAAACCTGATCCCCCTCACCTGGCGTCCGTCCGCTCCCCCTCCGCCAAGGAAATAAAAGCCAGGTGTCGAGGAGTTTTTTCTGGCTGAATGGTCCTTTATAACTTCTGCAATCCGTCTGTTCTTCTAAACACACACTTCCTGATTAATCCCACATGGCAGACACTGCGCCGAGCCTTTCCACCATAGACACCCTACAAAAGATCTGCCCACATGAGGCCGGGGTGTGTACCCCAAAATTGCTCCTTTCTTTATATGCACTACCTTATTTCCCCTCTTCTCGTGTGCAACTCATTATCGCCTCTTTCCTTATGTGAATCCCTAAATTGACATTTTTTTCTTATGTGCACCCCAAGTTTTCCCCTCTGTGTGCACCCCAAGTTTTCCCCTCTCTTTGTGTGCACCCCACTATTTTCCCATTCTTTCTGTGAACTCTCATGTGCCTCCCCCTCCTTGTGTGCATTCCAAGATTGCTTCTTACCTGTGTGCACCCCAAATATGCCTCTTGCCATGTGTGCACTTTCATGTGCCAAATTTCTTGTGTGCACCCCAAGATTGCTTCTTACCTTGTGTGCACTTTCTTTGTCTTCCCCTGCTAATGCTTCTTTCCTTGTGTGCACCCCTAAATTGCCATTTTTCTAGGTATGGACCTCTTCTTCTGTGCACCCTGAGATTTCTTCTTTTGTTGTGTGCACCCCAATATTTCCCTATTCCTTGTGTGAACTCTCATGTGCCCACTCTCCTTATGTGCATTCCAAGGTTGCTTCCTACCTTGTGTGCACCCCAAATATGCCTCTTGCATGTGTGAACTTTCATGTGCCAAATTTCCTTGTGTGCACCCCAAGATTTCTTCTTACCTTGTGTGCACCCCAAATATGCCTCTTGCCATGTGTGCACTTTCATGTGCACCCCAAGATTGCTTCTTACCTTGTGTGCACTTTCTTTGTCTTCACCTGCTAATGCTTCTTTCCTTGTGTGCACCCCTAAATTGCCATTTTTCTAGGTATGGACCCTAATCTTGTCCTCTTCTTGTGTGGACCCTGACATTTCTTCTTTTGTTGTGTGCACCCCAATATTTCCCTATTCCTTGTGTGAACTCTCATGTGCCCCCTCTCCTTATGTGCATTCCAAGGTTGCTTCCTACCTTGTGTGACCCCAAATATGCCTCTTGCCATGTGTGCACCCTCATGTGCCAAATTTCCTTGTGTGCACCCCAAGATTGCTTTTTACCTTGTGTGCACCCCAAATATGCCCCTTGCCATGTGTGCACTCTCATGTGCCAAATTTCCTTGTGTGCACCCCAAGATTGCTTCTTACCTTGTGTGCACTTTCTTTGTCTTCACCTGCTAATGCTTCTTTCCTTGTGTGCACCCCTAAATTGCCATTTTTCTAGGTATGGACCTTAATCTTGTCCTCTTCTTGTGTGGACCCTGACATTTCTTCTTTTGTTGTGTGCACCCCAATATTTCCCTATTCCTTGTGTGAACTCTCATGTGCCCCCTCTCCTTATGTGCATTCCAAGGTTGCTTCCTACCTTGTGTGACCCCAAATATGCCTCTTGCCATGTGTGCACCCTCATGTGCCAAATTTCCTTGTGTGCACCCCAAGATTGCTTTTTACCTTGTGTGCATCCCAAATACGCCTCTTGCCACGTGTGCACTCTCATGTGCACCACAAGATTGCTTCTTACCTTGTGTGCACTTTCTTTGTGTTCACCTGCTATTGCCTCTTTCCTTGTGTGCACCCCAAAAATCACAATTTTCCTAGGTATGGACCCTAATCTTGTCCCTCTTCCTGTGTGCAAACCAAAATTTCCCATTATACCTTGTGTGAGCTAAGAACATCTTGTGTGCACCCCAAGACTGTCTCTTGCCTTGTGTGCACTCTCTTGTTCCCCTCTTACCTTGTGTGTTACCTAAGATTGCCCCCTTCCCTGTGTACACCCCGAGATCCCTTCTTCCCTTGTGCGCGCCCTGAAATTGCCCCTTGAGATGCATCTTGAGATTATTCCTTTCCACGTGTGCACGCTCATGTGCCCTCTTTCCATGTGTGCGCCCTAAGATTGTCCACCTTTTTTTTTATGTGCACCCCAGGATCACCTCTTGTGTGCACTCTCATGTTCCCCTCTATCCTTGTGGGCACCCTGAGATTCAGGGCTGGATCTAGACTGTCCGATCTGGGGGTGCAGTAAAAAAAGTCAGGGAACATACCATCAACACACATTAAAGCCCCCCCCCCCCCCCTTCCATTAGAGTTCCACATCCAACAGAGCCATCTGCCCCCCTTCATAAACAGCCCTACCTTCAAATCTTCACCGTGGACATTGCTCATTGTTACATAGGTGAGATATAGAGATACAAAGTAACATAGTTTATAAACATTGATCAGACAGGAGATGGAGAGACACAAATTAACATTGTTTATAAACATTGTTCAGTTGGGAGATAGAGAGATACAAAGTAACATTATTTATAAACATTGATCAGACAGGAGATAGAGATAAAAAGTAACATTGTTTATAGACATTGATCAGACAGGAGATAGAGATAAAAAGTAACATTGTTTATAGACATTGATCAGACAGGAGATAGAGAGATACAAAGTTACATTGTTTGTAAACATCGATCACACAGGAGATAGAGATACAAAGTAACATTGTTTATAAACATTGATCAGACTAGAGATAGGAAGTAACATTGTTTATAAACATTGATCAGACAGGAGATAGAGATACAAAGTAACATTGTTTATTAACATTGATCAGACAGGAGATAGAGATACAAAGTAACATTGTTTATAAACATTGATCAGAAGGAAAATATGGAGATAAAAAGTAAGATTGTGTATAAACATTGGCCAGATGGGAGATAGAGAGATACATAATAACATTGTTACTTTTGTATCTAATCTGCTTCATTCATCCCACACACATCGGAGCCCCCCTCTCTTCACATCAGAGTCACCTTTTCAAACTAGAGCCCCCCTCACATCAAAGTTTCTTTATCATATTTAAGCCCCCTACATATTAGAGCCCACCCCATCACACCAGAGTCCCCCCTTCACATTAGGTTCTTCCCTACACATTAGAGCCCATGCCATATCAGAGTCCCCCCCTTCACATCAGAGTCCCACATCACTTCAGAGTCCTCAGCCCCCCCCTTCACATATAGTCCTATCTTGGGGCCGGGCACTGTGCAGCCATGCTGACTCTGCATTACGGAGACTGAGCAGTGCCCCTCACCAATGTCACTGGTCCTGGGGGGGGGCATGAATAAAATAAGGGGGGGGGCTTAGTCCTAGATCCGCCCCTGCTGAGATTTACTCCCTTTCTTGTGTTCGCCCTGAAATTGCCCCCTTCCTGGTGTGCACTCACACATGCCCCCTATCCCTATGACTGTGCGCCCTTAAATTGACCCTCTCCCCCTGTGCACCTCAAGAATGACCCTTTTCCTGTGTGCACCCGAAGCTTGTCCATCCCCCCGGCCTTACCCTTCTTTGTGTATGTACCCCAGGACTGCCCCTCTCAATGTGTGTGCACCCCCTCTTCAAGGCAATGTATGTACACCTCTAAGAAGATGTCTTATCTGCAGGCCCCCTGATCTAACGGGTCTTGGGACGGTCGCTTCCTCTACATAACCCCTGCGGTCGCATCGCAGCTTCCAATTCGCAGATTTTCATATCACATAAAAGGACTTTTCCCAGCAGAATCTGAGATGCGGATTCCAATTCTACACCCTAAATACAGGCGTGGGCTGTAACATGGTCACAAGACATTGGCCTTCAATTTAATGTTAACCCCTTTGTGCCTAAGGGTAAAACAAATCGAAATGCCAGAGCACAATTTTACAACTTTGACACGCGTTAGAAAAACCGGACAGATCATCACAACTACTTTGTGCATCCAGGTGAATTATACCGCGTTTTTTTCAGGACAAATTGGGCTTTCATTTGGTGGTAAATGGTAATGGATATCTCCTTATTTTTTATTATCAAAAGGAAAATTGGGCCAAAATAGTAGACAAAAATCTTTTTTTTTTTTAAATTTAGCTGTGTATTTCTTGCTACTACCATAATCTACCACCAAAGAACAACCCAAAATAAATGTTCCTGCTTCTGACGATCGCAGTGATACCACACATGTGTATGTTATTTGTTGTTTGTACCCAGAGTACAGGCCAGAAACAATCGTGCGCATTTTGCTTTTTTTATTTTTTTTTTTTTTTTAGATCCTACCTAAAACACACTGATACTAATAAAAAAAAAATACTGACCCTGACCTTTGAACCTGACCTTTGAACCTGGCCTTGAATTTTGACCCTCACCTTGAACCAAACACTAACCCTGGCCATAGATGTGCGCAGCCTATTGCATTAGGGGTGTGCGCCCCAAAACTTAAACACACAGGCCTTTCTCTGCAGCCTCAGCTGCACTGGACAGCGAATGAATGGGAAGAAGTGATCTGTGCTGAGCAGCTTCCTGTTCATTCACAAATGGAAGCATAGTAAACACAGATTACTATGCTTCTGTTATGATTGAACATAGTGAGTGAGTATGTTCATTTAGAAAAGGTTGGGGCCAGTAAATGACATATTAATTAGCCCTTTCCCCCCACTCTCCATCCTGAAACATACCCTGCAGCAGCTGGGGAGAGAGGAAAGGAGGGAAGTCAGCAGCACTGCAGTTGAGGGGCGCAACACGAGGGGAAGCCCAGGCAGTAGTGGGAATCGTCACCGCACAGAGTGATAAGGGTGTGCCCAGGCACACCTGGCACACCCCCTGCGCATGCATATTACCCTGACACTGACCTATATCAAACTTTGATCTAGGTTTTTTTTTTTATTATTATTATTATTATTTCTTTTTTACACACAGTTTTTTTTTTCTGTCTGCAAGGACAGAGACAATGTATCTCTCTCCTCCATTCAGAGAGAGAAAACACAGGGATGGGCTTCACAGCGACTGATAACTGTGTTAACCAATCAGAGGCTATCACAGCGATCAGGTGACCCAGAACCAGGAGAATGTTGGTACGGGGCCCAGGGCTCTCAGTTGGTATGGGGTCCAGGGCTCTCAGTTGGTACGGGGCCCAGGGCTCTCAGTTGGTATGGGGCCCAGGGCTCTCAGTTGGTATGGGGCCCAGGGCTCTCAGTTGGTACGGGGCCCAGGGCTCTCAGTTGGTACGGGGCAGAGGGCTCTCAGTTGGTACGGGGCCCAGGGCTCTTAGTTTGTACGGGGCCCAGGGCTCTCAGTTGGTATGGGGCCCAGGGCTCTCAGTTGGTACGGGGCCCAGGGCTCTCAGTTGGTACGGGGCCCAGGGCTCTCAGTTGGTACGGGGCCCAGGGCTCTCAGTTGGTACGGGGCCCAGGGCTCTCAGTTGGTACGGGGCCCAGGGCTCTCAGTTGGTACGGGGCCCAGGGCTCTCAGTTGGTACGGGGCCCAGGGCTCTCAGTTAGTACGGGGCCCAGGGCTCTCAGTTAGTACGGGGCCCAGGGCTCTCAGTTAGTACGGGACCCAGGGCTCTCAGTTGGGCTCTGGTCTCTGTGCTGGAAACATGTTCCCAGCACTAAATCAGATACCAACATATGCGGCCCCACGGAAAAAAGCCCAGTCCGGTGGAGCCGCATTTCTGCGTACGCTGGGCGCCAAGGAGTTTAAAAGGTTATGTATTTATTTTTTTTAATCTGAAAATTTCCTTCAAATAATCTGTGGTGATCCTGCCATAAAGGTCCCTGTTCAGGCACTTCCTGTTATAGGGTGACAACGCTCTGTCCCTATCTCCCAGTTGGGCTCCTGGGTTGTCAAACTGACTTCTAATGGAGGATACAGATGGCTGTTTCGGCACTCGTTATACAGACGCGGTCTGTATCCACCCGGAGGAATGCCATGCAGCCATCGCTGGAGGGCACATGGACAGGAAGTTGCTGTAAAGAGGCTGCAGGAGATTAGCAGCTCTGAGATGTAACAAGGGAGTGAAATAGGTGAAAACGAGGTATTTCAAGTGTTTACGCCTACTTAACCCCTTCCTGCCCAGCCCCAGTGTCCCTGGGTATTTAAGCCCCAGGAGGTGGGACGTAGTTTTTTCGATCACATGACCACTGTGATTGGCCGTGCGATTGGTTGTCAGATCCCGATTATGACTAGAGACCGAGAGCGGTCTATGATAGGTGCTGGGAGCACGCAGCGTGCTCTTAGCACAAAAACCTCCACCATCGGCTTGTGGGCATCAAATATTACCCGATTGGCTACTGCACATATGCATTACTTGGGCGGCAAGAGGTTAAGTAAATCTGACCAGTTATAGTCCTTTTGTATCTCATCAGATTCTTGCGTAAGGCCAGTTGTGAATGAGGCCCCAAGTGTCAGTATTTACCATGAAAGATATTGTGTAGCAGATCTTTTCTTGGAACCCTCCAATAGCAGCCAATCAGCTTCTCCCTATATTGCCGCACTAGAAATAGTAAATTGGGTCTTACAGGAAGGAAAGACGTTCTTCCTTCACTCTTTTTAGCCTTCATGGTAGCTCTGCGCTATACGTGTCTGTCCTGCGGGTCAGACCTCACACAGATTAGGGGTGGAGATGTCCCGGGACCTTGGTTGGAGTCATTCTGTGATACACGCCGATGAATCGGATCTGTGTTCTGCAACCCCAATGAATCGTCTTGTGTTTCCCTGTTCAGAAGAGAGAGAGCAGAGCTTCCCCTGACAGACTGAGTGTCTGCAGATTTCCTGTGAACCCCCCCCCCCTTCCCTTACCCCAGGCCTGCTAACCATTATCCCTCCCCCCCCCCCCCCCACCCCCGATCCCTCTCCTGCCACTGTGAGAACAGCCAGCCATCCCATCATTATTATTAATTCTTATCATCTATTTAGAAAGAGCCAGACATATTCCACCGCCACGTCCAAACATTGCAAATTTCACATATGCGACAAGTCTACAAACCACAATTATGAGCCATTATCTCCATACTTTCTTCTCAGTCAAATTTGCCATTATCCATACCTTATAGGCAGCCTTATGGTCATGTGCCCCTGGAAGGAGGACAAGCAGCCATGTTGTTTCTGAACTGTGGGAACGTGTTTGCCCTCTGAACCCACTAGAGGAACTCTGGATCAAGAGGGCAGTTGCCCCCGGGTCCGCTCTTATTTTAACAGATGTGCTCTGCCACTGAGGGCTTCAGCCGTCCTTCATTGGTGACCTCAGGAGGGCATGGCCTGTTCATGTAGAGGTTCCCTGGAACATTGAAGCACTCCTATTACATTTACCATGAGAATTCGGGAGGGGAGTGAGGTCTACTACAGGAAAAATGTATCCTGAGCATCCTGTGCTTGAACAACATATCTCCAACACTGTTCATCTCCCCCCTTCTCCATAAAGGGCTTCAGCTGTCCCTCAGTGGTGACCTCAGGAGATCATGGCCTGTTTATATCGATGTTCATTAGAACAGCCCGTTGTAGCACTCCTATGTTTGGGAGAGGAGTGAGGTCTAGTTCTCCAAAAATGTATCCTGAGTATCCTGTGCTTGACCACTTATCTTCAGCACTGCTCATCTTCTCCCATTTCCATAGGGGGCTTCAGCTGTCCTTCAGTGGTGACCTCAGGAGATCATGGCTTGTTCATATCAATGTTCATTAAAACAGCCCATTGGAACACTCCTATTCAATTCACCATGAGAATTTGGAAGGGGAGGGAGGTCTACTAGAGCAGAAATGTATCCTGAGCATCCTGTGCTTGATCATTTATCTACAGCACTGCTCATCTCCCACTCTTTTTATAGAGGCTGAAGCTGTCCTTCAGTGGTGTGCTCAGGAGATCATGGCCTGTTCATACAGAGGTTCACTAAAACAGCTCATCGGCGCACTCCTATGGCGATTACTATGTGAGTTTTGGAGAAGAGTGAGGTCTAAGTTGTCCAAAAATGTATATTGAGCATCCTGTTCTTAACCACTTATTTCCAGCACTGCTCATCTTCTCCGCTTTCCACAAAGGCCTTCAGCTGTCCTTCAATGGTGATTTTGGGAGAACATGGCCTGTTCATATAGCTGTTCTCTGGAAAAGCCCATTGGAGCACTCCTATCGCATTTATCATGAGAGTTTAGGAGGAGTGAGGTCTACTAGTGTAAACATTTATCCTGAGCATCCTGTGATTGACCGCTTATCTCCAACATTGATCATCTCCTCCCCTTTCCATAAAGAGCCTCAGCCGACCTTCAGTTGTGACCTCAGAAGAGTGTGGCCTTTTCATATAGATGTTCTCTATAACAGCCCAATGGAGCACTCCTATCACATTTGCGAGGAGAATTCAGCCTAAGATTCCAGTGGTTTTCCACTTATCTCAAGCACTGCTCATCTCCCTCCCTCTTCCCTTTCCATAGAAAGGGCTTCAGTTGTCCTTCAGTGGTGACCTCCAGAGATCATAGCTTGTTCATATAAATGTTCACTGGAACAGCCCATTGGAGCGCTGCTATCAAATTTACCACAAGAACTCAGGAGAGTAGTGAGGTCTACTAGTGCAAACATTTAGCCTGAGCATTCTGTGATTGACTGCTTATTTACAACAATGCTCATCTCCTCCCCATTCCATAAAGAGCCTCAGCTGATTTTCAGTTGTGACCTCAGAAGAGAGTGGCCTGTTCATATAGATATTCTCTATAACAGCCCAATGGAACACTCCTATCACATTTGTCAAGAGAATTCAGGACAGGAGTGAGATCCAAGATTCCAGTGGTTTACCACGTATCTCCAGGACTACTCATCTCTTCCCCTCTTCCCTCTTCATAGAGAGCTTTAGCTGCTCTTCAGCCGTGTTCTCAGAACAACATTGTCTGTTCATTTAGATGTTTAATGGAACCAAGCATTGGATCACTCCTATCACATTTACCACAAGAATTCGGGAGAGGAGTGCTGCTTATCTGCAGCACCGCTCTTCTCTCTCCATAGCAAAAACACAATGTTCTGCTAAGACAAGCTGTTTGAGCCTCAAGGTGGGGTAGAGCATGCATGTCTATGGTTACTTTTAGATGATAACAGATATCACTGGCCAATAATGTCCGGCTGTTTTTGGGCCAGCCTCTGTTGTTCTATTCCCCGGAGATAATTTTGAAGATGTTCCAGTGCCAGGGGTTGTCTACTCAGTGCATAGACCTGCGGGCCTGGATGAGCGTACAAGTCTATATGTGATGGGGGGATCTCTAATGTGACGGAGGACCTCTGATGTGAAGGGGTCCCTCTGATGTGTAGGGGGTCCTCTGATGTGAAGGGGTCCCTCTAATGTGAAGGGGTCCCTCTGATGTGATGGAGGACCTCCAATGTGATGGGGGACCTCTGATGTGAAGGGAGGCCTCTAATGTGAAGGGGGACCTCTGATGTGAAGGGAGACCTCTGATGTGAAGGGGGGACCTCTGATGTGATGGGGGACCTCTGATGTGATGGGGGACCTCTGATGTGAAGGGAGTCCTCCAATGTGAAGGGGGAATATCTGATGTGATGGGGGAACCTGTGATGTGAAGGAGGTCCTTTAATATGAAGGGGGGACCTCTGATGTGATGGGGGCACCTCTGATGTGATGGGGGACCTCTGATGTGATGGGGGACCTCTGATGTGATGGGGGACCTCTGATGTGAAGGAAGTCCTCTAATGTGAAGGGAGGACCTCTGATGTGATGGGGGACCTCTGATGTAATGGGGGGCCTCTGATATGAAGGGGGTCCTCTAATGTAAAAGGGGACCTCTGATGTGATGGGGGGACCTCTGATGTGATGGGGGGACCTCTGATGTGATGGAGGATCCTCTGATGTGATGGGGGCACCTCTGATGTGATGGGGGCACCTCTGATGTGATGGGGGACCTCTGATGTGATCGGGTACCTCTGACAGGATGGGGAGGATCTCTGATGTGATGGGGGGACTCTGAAGTGAAGGGGGACCTCGGATGTCATTGGAGCCTCTGAGGTCAGGTTTAACGTTTGGGTTGGAATTACGCTTTAAGCCTTTAGGCAGAGCTAGTGGTCTGTCAGGATTCAGTCAAAGTACTTTACCTGGATGACTCCTATCAGAAGGTGTTTACATTGTGATTTATTTGGTGTAGTCGGCGGTTGTATGTTTCACATTGGGAATAAAGAGGGCTCTTTGTGTATGAAGTATGGGTGGTGTTACCCCAGGACAGTGAAAGGCCCATAGACTTCCTCTTTTGTAGACTTGTCTGTGTTGGGGATAGACTTATCATCAGCTCTCTTGTGTAGCTGATAAGGTAAACCAATAAACAGCACCTGCAGAGCGGGGCCCTACACAGTGCAGGGGGGGCCCTGGCTCTTATCTCTCACCTCTGTGTCAATACCAGCAGCTGCCCTCATCCTCTTATCACTGTGTCTATCTAATAGACTGCTACTCCACACCATCAGGACCCTTGTAAACCCCAGTCATTGACACCCCCTGACAGTAAACCCTCATGCAAACGACTGACCTTTAACCTTTCCAGCCCCTGGAAGGAAAACAGTTAAATTTAAAGGACACCTTGCAGTGTTTCCAGTAGGAGGTCAGGCTGGGTTATTGTTGTCACATCAGAGATTTCCAGGTCAAAGTTTGTAAGAAATCGGATTACTGACTTTATTTTCTGTTATAATTGTCATCCTATAGTGCGATGTAGATAGAATCTGAATGTTGGTCTGGAAGCTTCTGTAACCTGAAGGATTTCCAGAATCGCCTTCAACTGGGATAAGTGGACCTGGAAAAGGAGCACACAGTCATTTTTAAAGTGACAGTAAACTGAGGAGGAGTCTCTATTCATGTAGAAAAGTCCCTTCTGTTTCTCTCAGCCTCCTAATTTTTTATTTTTTGCAGCTGTGATTTCACTTCCTGTTTGAGGGTGGCTACGTTAGTTCTCCATGGTCCCACTGTATATAGGAACGTAGCCACCCTCTCTTGCTCGCTCCTGAGATGAACTATGGAATAGTAACCATAGAATGGACTAGTGAATATGGACTCTTGACTATGTATTATGGACTTTAGACTGTGGATTATGGACTATGGATTATGGACTGTGGACTATGGATTGCGGAACGTGGACTATGGACTCTTTTGACTGTGGACTATGGACTCTTGATTATGGACTGTGAACTATGTACTATGGACTCTTGACTGTGGATTATGGATTATGAACTGTGGACTATGGACGGTGGACTTTTCACTATGTACTATGGACTTTTGACTATAAACTATGGACTGTAGAGTGTGGACTAAGGGACTCTTCACTATGGACTGTGGACACTTGACCATGTACTATGAACTTTTGACTGTTAACTATAGACTGTGGGCTGAGGACTCTGGACTCTTGACTATGTATTATGGACTGTGAACTGTGGATTATGGATTATGTACTGTGGACTGTGGCCTCTTGACTTTGGACTCTTGAATATGTATTATGGACCGTGGCCTATGGATTGTGGACTATGGACTGTGGATTATGGACTGTGGTGTGTTGACTATGTACTATGAACTCTTGACTGTGGACTATAGACTGTGGACTGTGGTCTCTTGACTATGTATTATGGATTTTGGACTGAGGACTATGGATTTTGGAATGTGGACTATAGACTGTGGATTATGAATTGTGGACTCTAGACTGTGGTCTCTTGACTTTGACTATGGACTGTGGATGGTGGACTGTGGATGATGGACTGTGGATGATGGACTGTGGATGATGGACTGTGGACTATGGATTGTGGATGGTGGTCTCCTGACTATGTGCTATAAAGTCCGGACTGTGGTCTCTTGACTACGAACTGTGGACTTTGGACACTTTACTATGGATTGTGGACTATGGACTCTTGACTAGGGATTGAAATGAGAGACTAGGGTCAAGGGACTAAGGACTAGGGACTATGGATTATGGGATTTGTAGTGTACATGACCTCAATTAACACGTACAGGTACTGTTTATTCCAAACAGAAGTAAGAGGAAATAAGGAGAAATTCAGGAACTCATGGAGGACATTACAAGGAGGCAGAAAAGCACATCAAGTAACAAATTCATGAAAAACAGATTACAGGGCCATTAAGTAGTGGATGGATTATTTTTGGAGAAAAGGGATATAATTTAGTGTCACTTCAGGTTCAGATACAAGTTTATCCCAATGACAGTGAGATTTGTGTAATTTTTTCCAGATATTCAGTGTGAGACTTCCTGTAATAAAGGCCGCTCACTGCTGCTCTCTCTCCTTGTGCAGAGGGACTGGTCTTGTCTCCGCCCCCCTCCTGTAGTTTTCTACAGGCAGCCTGTAGTGGGTGGAGCCTGCTCAGCCCCACCCACAGCTCTGCTCTCTCTCCTTGTGCAGGGTGACCTGTCTTGTCTCCACCCCCTACTGTCGTTTTCCACAGGCAGCCTGTAGTGGGTGGAGCCTGCTGGGCTCCTCCCACAGCTCTGCTCTCTCTGCTTGTGCAGGGGGACTGGTCTTGACTCCGCCCCCCTCCTGTAGTTTTCTACAGGCAGCCTGTAGTGGGTGGAGCCTGCTTGGCCCAACCCACAGCTCTGCTCTCTCTGCTTGTGCAGGGGGACTGGTCTTGACTCCGCCCCCCTCCTGTAGTTTTCTACAGGCAGCCTGTAGTGGGTGGAGCCTGCTTGGCCCAACCCACAGCTCTGCTCTCTCTGCTTGTGCAGGGGAACTGGTCTTGTCTCCACCCCCTACTGTCGTTTTCCACAGGCAGCCTGTAGTGGGTGGAGCCTGCTGGGCTCCTCCCACAGCTCTGCTCTCTCTCCTTGTGCAGGGGGACTGGTGTTGTCTCCGCCCCCCTCCTGTAGTTTTCTGCAGGCAGCCTGTAGTGGGTGGAGCCTGCTCAGCCCCACCCACAGCTCTACTGTCTTTCCTTGTTCAGGATGACTGGTCTTGTCTCTGCCCCCCCCCCCAGTCTTCTGTAGAGGGTGGAGCCTGCTGGGCTCCTCCTACAGCTCTGTCTGTATAGCACAGTGATGGTGTCACTGGTACGTTTACAAGATAATATCTGCGTTTGCAAAGACATTTGGCGGAGTGGATTTATATCCTTTGTGGCTAATGAGGAATATAGAAGTTTCTTTGTGCCCGGAGTTCAGCTTTAAGACTTTAAGATGTCCGTTGTGCTTGGTGCTGGTTTAGCGGAGGCTCTTGGGTTATATTTTTTTCTATTTGTACGTTTCCTGCATGTTGGAATGTGACGGCTCCCAGCCTTGTTTTCCATCATCTTATAATAAACAGCTGCAGTCACAGTACAGGAAGCCGTCCTCTTCATAGATCTATGTACAGTGCCTGATGGTCGCAGTGAGGGGGGGGGGGCAGGGGGGGCAGGGGCCCCCGGGGATTTTCCTGTGGGATCCGGTCATTGGTTCCCATGCAGCTGTACACTCTCCAGGACACGTCGCCCCGTTCTCCACTAATACCCTCCATGTCATGTTTATCTCTGCCTATGGAACTGCACAAGCTGCTGCTAATACGGCCCAGCTGTGCCCCCCCCCCCCATGTGAAGATACAGCCTATCAGCAGGCCCCCTGCAGTAGAGGGACTACAAGTCCCAGAATGCTCTGCGGGTCAGTCCCTGATGGCATTTGTAAAACCCTAAATTTGGCCACACATGGATAGAAAAGCGAACGTAAAAGCAAGTCAGCCGACCGATTCTTCGATTTTTTTTTTTATTATTATTAATTTATTTATTTACTTAAAAAATTTATGGTTGGTCTGCTTACTGCGACAGTCGCTTTCAAGATCTAAAAATGAACGAACGTGTTATAAACGCGCCTGGGTTGCGCTCTTATCAGTTACATTGTTACCAGTTCTCACTGTGGACTACAGAACACCTCCCCTCCTCCATGCTATAGAGAAGAGGAGCAGGCATCCTCTAGCCCCCCTTCACCCCGGGGTGACTTATCATGCAGTTTGACAGTTCCATATCGCATGACAAGTCGCACCCTATTCTCGGCAATGGAACTGTTCAAATCGGTGCGACTTTTACGGTGCCGCGCCAATTTGAAAAAAACTTTTCCTGCACTATTTTTTGCAATTTAAGATGCAACTTAGATAGAAATCTGTGCATGGAGTTGCACAGATGTCAGCCAAGTCGCACCTGAAGTTGCAGTGACCTGCGGCTTTGAAATCATGCGACTTCCTTTTCCAGTTGCATTGTTACCAGTTCTCTCTGTGGACTACAGAACACCTCCTTCCCCATGTTAAAGAGAAGAGAAGAGGAGCATGCATTCTTTAGCCCCTGTTCACACCGGTGCGACCTGTCATGCAAAAAAGTTGCATCCTATTGCCCAAAATGGAATTGTTCAAATCAGTGCGACTTTGCGGTGCTGCACCGATTTAAAAAAATGGTTTCTGCGCTCTTTTTTTGCGATATCAGGGGTGACTTGCATAGACATCTGTGCATGGAGTGGCTCAGATGTCAGCCAAGTCGCACCTGAAGTTGCACTGACCTGTGACTTTGAGATCCTGCGACTTTACCTGGGTTGCCCTCGTATCGGTTACATTGTTACCAGTTCTCTCTGTGGACTACAAAACACCTCCTCCCCCCATGTTATAAAGAAGAGGAAAGGATCAAGCATCCTTTAACACCGGTGCGACTCACAGGTCCAAATTGCATGACAAGTCGCACACTGTTGTCAGCAATAGAACTGTTTAAACCAAGGCGACTCTGACTTTGCGTTGCTGCACCGTTTTGAAAAAAGGTTCCTGCACTATTCTTTGCGATTTCAGGTGCGACTCGCATAGACATCTGGGAGTCGCACAGATGTCAGGCAAGTTGCACTGACCTGCAGCTTTGAAATCGTGCGACCTCAAGTGAAGTCGCACGATTTCAAAGTCGGATTCAACGTGAACAGGCGCTTAAGGTGACAATGCTGCTCCTCCATACAGTCCAATGGATGAGAGTTGTCAGCCTAGGACAGGAAGTGTGTTAGTGGCAGGATCACCAGGTGAAAGTAAAGGAAAAGAAAACGAATGCAGCCGCCACGTATAAGGCCCCGTTCACTTCTAGGCATAGCAGAAGCACGGGTGCAAACGCACGAATAACGTGCTAAAAGGCACAACGCACTTGCGGTGCCATTATTTCTTAATGGCATCTCAAACGTGGGTAGCAGTCACGTGTTTTGACGCGCATTTTCCACGTGACAAAACGCATAATAAACCCACGACTCAAAACGCGCTTGACTCCGTGCCAAAAATCTGGTACATGAGCTTTTTTAGCGCATTTTTTGGAGCAGAGGGAGGACCTATAAAAACGTAACGCTGCAACGTCACTTAGGCGTGAAAGGGGCCCAGGGATTGGTAAGCTGCAATCTGTTACATTGTTGCTCTCAGGATTAGATACATTTATATCCCATCAGTTATAATGTAACAATCATTCTTCTCATTCTCTGTTCTAGGGAAGGTATGGAGCCGTGTACGAGGGCTGGACATGTGCGGTTTGTTTCGTTCCGAATTGAAATTCTGATGAATTTTTTCCTTTTTTTCGGAGATTCGGATGTATTCGCATTTCTGAATTTCAAAGAAATTTAACCAAATCCGAAATAACGAATCAAAATTTCGGATGAAACTTCAAATTCGAATAGTTATTTAATCGAATTGGAATCGTTTTCTAATCAAATTCGAATCGTTTTTCGAACTGAATACGAATTTCCGAAGAGAATAATATAGAATAGAAAACAAAGGAAAAGAATAGAAAATAGAATAGAAAAAAAAATAAAAAATAAAAGAACAGAATAAAATAGAATAGAAAATAAAGGAATAGAATAAAATAGAAAGAATAAAACCATCTTCTGAAATTCGAATTTTCAATAGAAAGGAATAGAATAGAAAATAAAAGAATAGAATATAATAGCGTTAAACAGAACAGAATAGAAAATAAAAGAATATAAAAAAATAGAAAAGAACAAAAAGGATTGAATATAAAATAAAAAAATAGCACTGCTTTGGGGGCCCGCGATACTGCTAAGGGGGGCAGAGGACGCTACAGTGGGGGTGATGTGAAGGGGGGGGGCAGAGGATACTATGTGGGGGAGGAGGAAGAGAGGACAATGCTACTGGGGCACAGAACGCTATAGTGGAGGGGGGGTGATGTGAAGGGGGCAAGGGACACTATTATGGGGGGGGCAAAGGACACTATTATGGGGGGGCAAAGGACACTACTGTGTGTGGGGGGGGCAGATAATGTGAAGGGGAGCAGAGGACACTACTGTGGGTGGGTGGGGCTCAGGACAGAAAAAAAAACAGAATAAAATAGAATAGAAAATAAAGGAATAGAATAAAATAGAAAGAATATAACCATCTTCTGAAATTCAAATTTCGAATAGAAAAGAATAGAAAATAAAATAATAGAATTGGAGAGAGTAAAACAGAACAGAATAGAAAATAAAAGAATAGAAAAAAATAGAAACAAACAAAAAGGATAGAATATAAAATAAAAAAATAGAGTAAAACAGAACAAAATAGAATAGAAGATAAAAATAACAGAATAAAATACAATAGAAAGAAAAAGAACAGAATGGAATAAAATAGAAAATAAAGGAATAGAATAGAATTAAATAGAAAGAATATAACCATCTTCTGAAATTCAAATTTTGAATAGAATAGAAAATAAAAGAATAGAATGTATTAGAGCCAAACAGAACAGAATAGAAAATAATAGAATAGAAAAAATAGAAAAGAACAAAAAGGATTGATTGAATATAAAATTAAAAAAATAGAGTAAAACAGAATAAAATAGAATAGAAAATAAAGGAATAGAATAAAATAGAAAGAATATAACCATCTTCTGAAATTCAAATTTTGAATAGAAAGGAATAGAAAATAAAAGAATAGAATAGAGTAAAACAGAACAGAATATAAAATAAAAGAATAGAATAGAAAAAAATAGAAAAGAACAAAAAGGATAGAATATAGAATAAAAAAATAGAGTAAAACAGAACAAAATAGAATAGAAGATAAAATAGCAGAATAAAATACAATAGAAAGAAAAAGAACAGAATGGAATAGAATAGAAAATAAAGGAATAGAATAGAATTAAATAGAAAGAATATAACCATCTTCTGAAATTCCAATTTTCGAATAGAATAGAAAAGAATAGAATAGAAAATAAAAGAATAGAATGTATTAGAGCCAAACAGAACAGAATAGAAAATAAAAGAATAGACACAAATAGAAAAGAAAAAAAGGGATAGAATATAAAATAAAAGAATAGAGTAAAACAGAACAAAATAGAATAGAAAATAAAGGAATAGAATAAAATAGAATATAAAAATCTTCTGAAATTCAAATTTCGAATAGAATAGAAAATAACAGAATAGAATGTAATAGAGTAAAACAGAACAGAATAGAAAATAAAAGAATAGAAAGAAAATAGAAAAGAAAAAAAGGGATAGAATAGAAAATAAAAGAATAGAGTAAAACAGAACAAAATAGAATAGAAAATAAAGAAATAGAATAAAATAGAAAGAATATAACCATCTTCTGAAATTCAAATTTCGAATAGAATAGAAAATAAAAGAATAGAATGTAATAGAGTAAAACAGAAAAAAGAAAATACAAGAATAGAAAGAAATAGAAATAGAAAAGAAAAAAGGGATAGAATAAAAAATAAAAGAATAGAATAAAATAGAATAGAAAATAAAAGAACAGAATAGAATAGAAAATTATTGAATAGAAAATAGAATAAAATAGAATATAACCATCTTCTGAAATTCGAATTTCGAAAAGAATGGAAAATAAAACAAAAAAAAAAAGAGTAGAATAGAATATACAATAGAAAAGAGTAGAATAGAAAGAATATAACCGATTTCCGAAATTCAAATTTCGAAAAAAATAAAATTGAATTCTAAAAGAATAGAATATAATAGAAAATAAAAGAATAGAATGGAATGGAAAGAATATAACCATCTTCCAAAATTTGAATTTCGAATAGAATAAATTCGATTTTGAATTGAATTAGAATGGAATTTGAACATTTTTAATCGATTCGAATTCAAATAAATGAATGGAATTCTGAAAATGTATTAAAGTTAAAAAAATGTAATTAAATGAATTTATGTAAATAACGAATGGAAACGAAGGGCCCCGTTGGCGTCGGAGAACGCGGTGGGTGTGGGGCCTCACCTGCGCCCCCTGTGTGCCCCGTACGTCCCGGACACTGTGTACACACTCCACCCGGACAGTCCAGACCTCCTCCATGCAGACACGAGACGGACAATAATAACAAAACTTCATTCCTGATGACATAAAGCAAACACTCAGCCATGTCTGACTGTGTTCCCAACCCCCCACCAATCCGCGTTGTCGATCACGTGTGCGCTGTGTTTGCTCAATAATTTATTTGCATCGGGTGCGGACATTTCCACACCTCGCAATTGTCTGTTTAAAATTTGCCGCCAGAAAAAAAAAAAGGAAGGAGCGGCGTGTTTATTGGCCGCGTTCTGCCAGCTGTCGCCTCGCCCTACACCCGCCTCAACCTGGCCGGCCTCACCTTCACAGACAAAGGACGGGGCGAGGCCACCTCACCATCTGCCCGACGCAGGAGAGGGTTAACCCTTTCCACCCTAGCACAGCAATTGATTTACTAAAACTGGAGAGTAACCAATCAGCTTCCAGCTTCACCTTGTTAATAAAACCTGGAAGCTGATTGGCTCCCATGCAGAGCTGCACCAGATTTTGCACTCTCCAGTTTTAGTAAATCAACCCCAATGTGTTTTTATAAGACAGGAGAGACCAATGGCGGCTGTTTATCTTTCTTTGTAGTTTTGGGTGGAGTGTGGAGAGGTCAGAACTCCTCTTAGGTTTAGGTGTGTCTGTGACCCTTATTAGGGTCACTTTTTATACCTGGGTCATGGGGACAGGAAGACACAGGCAGTGGGGTCACCTGGACAGGAAGACACAGACAGCGGGGTCACCAGGATGGGAAGACACAGACATCGGGGTCACCTGGATGGGAAGACACAGACATCGGGGTCACCTGGATGGGAAGACACAGACATCGGGGTCACCTGGATGGGAAGACACAGACAGTGGAGTCACCAGGATGGGAAGACACAGACAGTGGGGTCACCAGGATGGGAGGACAAAGACAGTGGGGTCACCAGGATGGGAAGACACAGACATCGGGGTCACCTTGATGCGAGGACACAGACAGTGGGGTCACCTGGATGGGAAGACACAGACAGTGGGGTCACCAGGATGGGAAGACACAGACATCGGGGTCACCTTGATGGGAGGACACAGACATCGGGGTCACCTTGATGGGAGGACACAGACATCGGGGTCACCTTGATGGGAGGACACAGACATCGGGGTCACCTTGATGGGAGGACACAGACATCGGGGTCACCTGGACAGGAGGACACAGACAGTGGGGTCACCAGGATGGGAAGACACAGACATCGGGGTCACCTTGATGGGAGGACACAGACATCGGGGTCACCTTGATGGGAGGACACAGACATCGGGGTCACCTGGACAGGAGGACACAGACAGTGGAGTCACCAGGATGGGAGGACAAAGACAGTGGGGTCACCAGGATGGGAAGACACAGACATCGGGGTCACCAGGATGGGAGGACAAAGACAGTGGGGTCACCAGGATGGGAAGACACAGACATCGGGGTCACCTTGATGGGAGGACACAGACATCGGGGTCACCTTGATGGGAGGACACAGACAGTGGGGTCACCTGGACAGGAGGACACAGACAGTGGAGTCACCAGGATGGGAAGACACAGACAGTGGGGTCACCAGGATGGGAAGACACAGACATCGGGGTCACCTGGATGGGAAGACACAGACAGTGGGGACACCAGGATGGGAAACAACAGGCAGTGGGGTCACCTGGATGGGAAGACACAGACATCGGGGTCACCTGGATGGGAAGACACAGACAGTGGGGTCACCTGGACAGGAGGACACAGACAGTGGAGTCACCAGGATGGGAACACACAGACAGTGGGGTCACCAGGATGGGAAGACACAGACAGTGGGGTCACCAGGATGGGAGATCACAGACAGTGGGGTCAGAAGGATGGGAAGACACAGACAGTGGGGTCACCAGGATGGGGTTCAGGGGCCGGACACTGCACCTCTTCTTTCTGGGTGTACTAAATTGCCGGGAGGGTCGCACTGTAGCTGTGCAAGGAGCCTAAGGGCCCATTCACACCACAATCTGCACGTCCGCTGCACATTTTTTTTTTTAATGCACATTTTGCAAGCATTTGATGCAGATTTTTCTGCGTGTTTTACATGCGGCGGATCCAGGTTTTCCCACCCGACTTTGTCTTGTGAAATATCTTCTTTCTTTCCTCCGGCTTTTCTGTGCACTGGGATGACTTGCGGTGCGTTTTGCTCACGTTTACATGCGTTTGGCGCATGTTTTTGCGCATTTGCGGTGCGGAAAAATGCGGCATGCTGTATTTTTTCTTTTCACTAATGGTCTGAACTTTTATCCATAGGATCACCTGGATTTTGGACCGTCTATGCGGTTGAAACGCATCTGGTGTGAACGGGCCCTAAAATACGTTCAGTTCGGTTTTGGCCACATTTTTTTTTTTTCCCATCATTTGAACCGCCCGCCGTTATCATCCAGCCCGCAGTCCTGACTTCCCCATCCAGTCATTGACACTCAGGTCTTTACTCAGCGCCGGGGCTCTATCTGCACTTCCCTTCCTGTCTCAGTTCCCCTTCTTCCAGTAGAAGATAACAGAGTGCAGATTGTGACACGGCTCAGGATCGCCCGCGCCGCGCCTGCACGTGGCTCTGGGATAGCGATAGACCCCCCCCCCCCCCCTATAGTGTGCCTGGGATGGGGGATGGGATCGGTGTACGCCGCGCAGCAACAACATCAGATCATTCATTTGTGGTCGTTACTTTGCTGATCATTTCACATCCAGTAAAATAATCGCATTCGTATAAAATCGCTATTTCCACGCGTGTGCTGGTGGCATCTCTCTCTTTGTCATGTGACTTTGGACATCAAGCCACAGCCCAGTCTTTTTTCAATGGCACCTGTTCAAAATTGGTACGGCTTTAAAGTTTGATGCGACTTTGATCCAGAGAGTGTAAAGTGGGATCCAAGTCGCATCGGAAATCATGGAAAACTTTGGAGTGGCGCCAGTGTGGAATGGAGGAGCCTTACTGGTTCACACACCAGTGCGGCTTTGAAGTCGCTCTACTTCAGCGCGACCTCAGAGCCGTCTGTCAGTGCGATTTTTATGTGCAGCTTGCTGACATCTGTGCGGCTTCATTTTAACAGTTGTCAGTGCAGGCCGCACTGATATCGCGCAGAATTAGCGCAGGAAACCTTTTTTCAAAGTGGCTGGTGACTTGAGTCGCAGCGATTTTGAACGGTTCCATTGCTGCAGATGGGGTGCAACTTATCATGCAACTGTCAAGTCGCATGACAAGTCACGCTGGTGTGAACCAGGGCTTAAAGTGGAGCCAAACCCCATTGATTGAACGGTTTCCCGAAAGGGTTACATTCAAGGCATGCCATGAATGATAACTGTCACAGTTGCTTGTGCTCGCAACTGAACTGTCAAGCCACAAAATAGAAGGTGTCATAAATGATCACATGTGCAGCACCAAGGCAACTGCAGATCAAATAGAGACAATCTATGCCTTTCTTCCTTCGTTTCTTCAATGTATGCGTTTCATCCTTGTATGTATGCGTTTTCTTCCTTCGCTTCTTCAATGTATGCGTTTCTTCCTTGTATGTATGTGTTTCATTCTTGTATGTATGCGTTTCATTCTTGTATGTATGCGTTTCATCCTTGTATGTATGCGTTTCATTCTTGTATGTATGCGTTTCATCCTTGTATGTATGCGTTTTCTTCCTTCGTTTCTTCAATGTATGCGTTTCATCCTTGTATGTATGCGTTTCTTTAATGTATGCGTTTCTTCCTTGTATGTATGTATGTATGCGTTTCTTCCTTCGCTTCTTCAATGTATGCGTTTCTTCTATGTATGTATGCGTTTCTTCCTTGTATGTATGCAATTCTTCTATGTATGTATGCGTTTCTTCCTTTGCTTCTTCAATGTATGCGTTTCTTCTATGTATGTAGGCGTTTCTTCTATGTATGTATGTGTTTCTTTAATGTATTCGTTTTATTCTTGTATGTATGCGTTTTATTCTTGTATGTATGCGTTTCTTCCTTTTATGTATGCGTTTCTTTAATGTATGCGTTTCTTCCTTGTATGTAGGCTTTTTCTTCCTTTGTTTCTTCAATGTATGCGTTTCTTCCTTCACTTCTTCAATGTATGCGTTTCCTCCTTGTATGTATGCGTTTCTTTAATCTATGCGTTTCATTCTTGTATGTATGCGTTTCTTTAATCTATGCGTTTCATCCTTGTATGTAGGCTTTTTCTTCCTTCGTTTCTTCAATGTATGCGTTTCATCCCTGTATGTATGTATGTATGTATGCATTTCTTCCTTCGCTTCTTCAATGTATGCGTTTCATTCTTGTATGTATGCGTTTTCTTCCTTCGTTTCTTCTATGTATGTATGCGTTTCTTTAATGTATGCGTTTATTCTTGTATGTATGCATTTCTTCCTTGTATGTATGCGTTTCACCCTTCGTTTCTTCAATGTATGCGTTTCTTCCTTCGCTTCTTTAATGTATGCATTTCTTCCTTGTATGTAAAGGAATTAATTCGTAAAAAAATATTGAAAACCATTTATCATTTTTCCTTCCACTTCACAATTATGAGCCACTTTGTGTTGGTCTATCACATAAAATCCCAATAAAAGACATTTCCGTTTTTGCTTTGTAACATGACAAAATGTGGAAAATGTCAAGGGGTATGAATACTTTTTCTCGGCCCTGTCAGCGGGATCTGTGTGAGATGATTGCTCATCGCAGACGTGGCCGCCTTGTGTGCGCCGGGCTGACCTCGCAGAAACGTTGGGCGACCAGCGCAGGACAAACATCTCCACTTCCCCTTTTTTTTTTAAATAATGCTCGCCGTCTTTTCTGAGTGTGCCGAGTTATTTCATCATCATCCTCCTCCTCCTCCTCCTCCTCGCCTCGGCCGCCTGCGACTCACTTCCCAAATTCCTTTGTATAAATTTACTCTGCCCCCCCCCCCCCCTCCTGTTCTGCAACTTTCTCCCATATGCCCCCCCCCCCCCCCCATTTCCTCCACCCCCCCCCCCCCTCCCGTCTCGTTTCCTCTGTAACTATATACAGTGGCAGATCTGTGTGTTCTGGGGGGTAACCTGATTAGTAGCAGATGGAGCCCCTCACTGCCGCCAGGGATATATATATATATATAGGAGGACTGTGTGTGTCCATATGGGATGTTGTGGTCACATATGTAGCATTTTAGATCACAAACAATTTTTTTCTTTTTATATAAGGAATTCCTAAAATTCCTCCTTTTTGTTGTATAATTCTTTGTTACATTTCAGTGCTGATCTTCTGCAGCCTCTTTGCAGCCACTTCCCTTCTGCCTGCTCCCAGCACAGGGACTAAGTCTCTAGTCCTGGTCGGGACATTAGTCACGTGATTAGGAAGTCCGTCCTGGTGCAGCGGCTGCACGGCCCACAGCCGCATGTCAGAGATTCACGCGTTCGAAACCGTTCACCCGCATGTTGCATTTTGACATGTGATTGTGTCCGCTGCCTGCGTCTTCATTTCCGTGGGCTCGTGGTGGACTCCCATACAGCAGGCGGCAGTTCAGATCGGAGGACGGGTCTGATTGCCCATCTGAATAAGCCCTAAGCCACCTGAGCTCCGCTGCTTAACGCGTTTCGCCCATATTGGACTCTGCTAACAAACCACCTGAGCTCCGCTCACTAACGCGTTTCACCCATATGGGACTCTGCTAATAAGCCACCTGAGCGCCGCTCACTAACGCGTTTCACTATATTGAACTCTGCTAAAATGCCACCTGAGCTCCGCTCCTTAACGCGTTTCACCCATATTGAGCCACCTGAGCTCTGCCGTCTCACATGATTCACCTGTAATGAGCTCTCTGAATAAGCCAAATGAGCTCTGCTCTTGAATGCATTTCACCTGTATTGAGGTCTACGAATAAGCCACCTGAGCTCCACACTTTAACTCGTTTCACTCGTATTGAGCTCTACTAATGGGCCACCTGAGCTCTGCTTTCTCACATGTTTCACTTGTAATGAGCTCTTTGAATAAGCCCCCTGAGCTCTGCTCTTTAATGTGTTTCACCTGTTTAGAGGTCTACAAATAAGCCACCTGAGCTCCACACTCTGACATGTTTCACCCATATTGAACTCTACTAAGAAGCCATCTAAGCTCTGCCCTCACGTGTTTTCCCTTCAATGAGATCTCTGAATAAGCCCTCAGAGCTCCGCTCTTTAGTGCATTCCACCTGTACTGAGGTCTACGAATAAGCCACCTGAGCTCCACACGCTAACGCGTTTCACTCATATTGAACTCTACTAAGAAGCCACCTGAGCTCTGCTTTCTCACATGTTTCATATGTAATGAGCTCGCTGAATAAGCCAAATGAGCTCTGCTCTTGAATGCATTTCACCTGTATTGAGGTCTACGAATAAGCCACCTGAGCTCCACACTTTAACGCGTTTCACTCATATTGAACTCTACTAATGGGCCACCTGAGCTCTGCTCTCTCACATGTTTCACCTGTAATGATCTCTCTGAATAAACCTCCTGAGCTCTGCTCTTTAATGTGTTTCACCTGTATTGAGGTCTATGAATAAGCCACCTGAGCTCCACACTCTAACATGTTTCACCCATTTTGAACTCTACTAAGAAGCCACCTAACCTCTGCCCTCACGTGTTTTACCTGTAATGAGATCTCTGAATAAGCCCTCCGAGCTCCGCTCTTAAGTGCATTCCACCTGTATTGAGGTCTACGAATAAGCCACCTGAGCTCCACACACTAACGCGTTTCACTCATATTGAACTCTACTAAGAAGCCACCTGAGCTCTGCCCTCTCACATGTTTTACCTGTAATGAGATCTCTGAATAAGTCAACTGAGCTCTGCGCTTTAATGCGTTCCACCTGTATTGAGGTCTCTGAATAAGCCACCTGAGCTCCACACTCTAACATGTTTCACCCATTTTGAACTCTATTAATAAGCCACCTGAAAGCTGCACCCTCACATGTTTCACCTGTAATGAGCTCCCTGAATAAGCCACATGAGCTCGGCTCTTGAATGCATTTGACCTGTATTGAGGTCTATGAATAAGCCACCTGAGCTCAACACACTAACGCGTTTCACCCATATTGCACTCTACTAAGCAACCTGAACTCTACTCTCTTACATGTTTCACCTGTAATGAGCTCTCTGAATAAGCCCCCTGAGCTCTGCTCTTTAATGCGTTTCACCTGTGTTGAGGCCTACAAATAAGGCTCCTGAACTCCGCCCTTTAATGCGTTTCACCCATATTGTACTTGGCTATCAAGCCACCAAAGCTCTGCCCTCTCACGTGTTTCACCTGTAATGAGCTCTCTTAATAAGCTACCCGAGCTCCTCTCTTTAATGCATTTCACCTGTATTGAGGTCTACAAATAAGCCTTCCTTTAACGCGTTTCGCCCACATTGAGCTTAGTCATAACGCTCTATACAGGTGAAACGTGTTACAGTTCAGCTGGTAGAACTCAATACACATGAAATGCAATAAAGAGCAGGGCTCAGGGAGCTTATTCAAAGAGCTCAATATGGGGCGGGGCCCGGGACAGTCAGGCTGGGGAGGAAGGGGCTAGATGATGCTGGACGTCCCCCGGCCAGTAAATGGGGCGGGGCTCTATCTGATTTGCTGCAGCTTCTAATGCACTTTGTGAGAAGCTCACAGTGTGCGGTGAAATCAGAGGAAGCCGTTCCAGTCCAGGAGAGGAGCCGCTACAATCATTTCAAAGATGTGAAGGGAGCACAAGGTGAAGAGGGAACCACTGGGGGGCGCCCAGCCTGGGGTGTATACGGCCATATATATACCCGCAGCAGAGCTTCTGACATAACATACAAAGTAACACGATCACAATATCCCGATCCCCGGCTGGATACAATGTATTCCTGGAAATGGGACGATGGTATTTTCTGAATATCAGCTGGATGTGTTTTATTGTAAGTGTTACCATGGCGGCGGACCGCCAAAATGGAAAGCTGTTTTACAATAGTGCTTTGTAATGAAGTTATGGGCACCGTGCCACGTTCAGTGAGTGCCCGGGCACGTCCGTGTGATCCTCCCAATTCTCCCACCTTATAGGGGAGTGGAGTACAGAGATCTGTGCGACTCAGCATCAGGATTCATGAGTGACCCCCCTATAGGGGAAACGATCGATATGTCTGCCCCAGGGGGAGCCTGCACTCATCATAGCGATAGACCGGGGTATATATGGGGTGTATATAGAGTATAAAGTATATGGGGTGTACGGTATATGATGTAAATATAGGGTATACAGTATATGGGGTACATATATGGGGTGCATATATAAGATATATACAGGGTATATATAATGTACAGAGTATATGGGGTATTTATATGGGGTATATGGGGTATATACAGTACATATGGGGTATATATAGGATATATATACGGATATATATATATATATATATATATATATATATATATATATATATATATATATATATATATACGGGGTGTATATATATATATATATATATATATATATACCCCATATATATGAGCTTATATACTTATAAACACAACTGTATACCCCATATACTGTATACCCTACATATACCCGATATATATCATATATATGCCCCATATACTGTATACCCTATATATATAACTTGGGTATACAGTTCTCATAAGTTTATAAGTATATAAGTTCATATATACAGGGTATATATATATCTATATCTATATCTATATATATATATATATATCTATATATATATATATATAATATATATATATACATATATATCCTATATATACCCCATATGTACCCCATATACTGTATACCCCATATAAATACCCCATATACTCTATACCAGGGGTGGACTGACAACTCATGGGGCCCCCGGGCAATAGGAGATTATGGGGCCCCCGGGCAATAGGAGAAGATTATGGGGCCCCGGGGCAATAGGAGATTAGGGGGCCCCCAGGCAATAGATTATGGGGCCACACAGTATACACACACACATATACAGTATACTCACACAGACACACAATATACACACACAGAATACACATAATCTTGGGATTTTTAAAAAAACACAGATTTTTACATACTGTCCCTGGTTTTATTGAGGCTGGCAACACTGATGGGGCCCCTTAGGGCATGGGGCCCCTTAGGGCATCGGGCACTCGGGCAGTGCCCGAGTGCCCGAATGGTCAGTCCGCCCCTGCTCTATACACTATATATACCCTGTATATATCTTATATATATATAGGGTATACAGTATATGGGGCATATATATGATATATATTGGGTATATGTAGGGTATACATTATATGGGGTATACAGTTGTGCTCATAAGTTTACATACCCTGGCAGAATTTATGATTTCTTGGCCATTTTTCAGAGAATATGAATGATAACACAAAAAACTTTTCTTTCACTCATGGTTAGTGTTTGGCTGAAGCCATTTATTATCAATCAACTGTGTTTAATCATTTTAAATCATGATGGCAACAGAAACTACCCAAATGACCCTGATCAAAAGTTTACATACCCCAGTTCTTAATACCATGTATTGCCCCCTTTAACATCAATGACAGCTTGAAGTCTTTTGTGGTATTTGTGGATGAGGCCCTTTATGGTGAAGCTTCCCATTCCTCTTGGCAAAAAGCCTCCAGTTCCTGTAAATTCTTGGGCTGTCTTACATGAACGTCACGTTTGAGATCTCCCCAGAGTGGCTCAATGATATTGAGGTCAGGTGACTCAGATGGCCACTCCAGAACCTTCACTTTATTCTGCTGTAGCCAATGACAGGTCGACTTGGCCTTGTGTTTTGGATCATTGTCATGTTGGACTCTCCAAGTCCCAAGCTTCCTAGCTGATGAATGCAAATGTTCCTCCAGTATTTTTTGATAACATACTGCATTCATCTTGCCAACAATTTTAACCAAATTTCCTGTGCCTTTGTAGCTCACACATCCCCAAAACATCAGCGATCCACCTCCGTGTTTCACAGTAGGAATGGTGGACCTTTCATCATCGGCCTTGTTGACTCCTCTCCAAATGAAGCGTTTTTGGTTGTGGCCAAAAAGCTCCATTTTGGTCTCATCACTCCAAATGACTTTGTGCCAGAAGGTTTGAGACTTGTCTCTGTGCTGTTTGGTGTATTGTAAGCGGGATATTTTGTAACATTTGCGTAGTAATGGCTTTCTTCTGGCGACTCGACCATGCAGCCCATCTTTCTTCAAGCGCCTCCTTATTGTGCATCTTGAAACAGCCACACCACATGTTTTAAGAGAGTCCTGTATTTCACCTGAAGTTATTTGTGGGTTTTTCTTTGCATCCCGAACAATTTTGCTGGCAGTTGTGGCTGAAATTTTAGTTGGTCTACCTGACCGTGGTTTGGTTTCAACAGAACCCCTCGTTTTCCACTTCTTGATTAGAGTTTGAACACTGCTGATTGGCATTCTCATTTCCTTGGATATCTTTTTATATCCCTTTCCTGTTTTATACAGTTCAACTACCTTTTCCTGCAGATCCTTTGACAATTCTTTTGCTTTCCCCATGACTCAGAATCCAGAAATGTCAGTGCAGCACTGGATGAAAGATGCAAGGGTCTGTCAGGAGTCCAGAAACTCATTGACCTTTTTATACACACACACTAATTACAAACAAACAGATCACAGGTGAGGATGGTTGCCTTTAATAGCCATTCAAACCCCTTTGTGTCAACTTGTGTGCATGTTATCAAGCCAAAATCACCAGGGTATGTAAACTTTTGATCAGGGTCATTTGGAGTCGTTTCTGTTGTCATTATGATTTAAAAAGAGTAAACACAGTTGGTTGATAATAAATGGCTTCAGCCAAACACTAACCATGAGTAACAAATAATCACTTTTTTCACTTTTTCACTAACCATGAGTGAAAGAAATGTTTTTGTGTTATCATTAATATTCTCTGAAAAATGGCCAAGAAATCATAAATTCTGCCAGTATCTGCTGGTATGTAAACTTATGAGCACAACTTTATATAGGGTATATAGTATATGGTGTGTGTGTGTATATAGGATATATATAGGGTATACAGTATATGGGGCATATATGTGGTAGATGTAGGGTATACAGTATATGGGGCATACTGTATATGTGGTATAAGTAGGGTATACAGTAAATGGGGTACATATAGGGTATATATCTTGCCCATTCTCCAAGCAGATAGATACACAAGGGCCATTTCCTGTCGAAAAGGTAATCTGGCAGACTAATTTCTACTATATCTGCACACAGGAAAAGCCTTACCTAGCAGATCCAATCGTTTTCCTGGCATAACTGCAGCCATTTTCCAGCATGCTGTGCTAGTATTGTTAAAGCTGAACTCCAGGCATTAAAACATTTATTTAAGGAAACAAAGTGTATAAATTCACTTTGTGTGCACCAAATGCCTTTTCAAACCCAGATATTACTTTTGTAAAAGTAGCGTTGACATCATCATCATTGTGCTTTACATAGCCTGTGCAGAGAGCAGTGGGGGACACTGTTAGAGGTCAGGGGGAACTATGGGGGGCTGAAGGCTCTGCAGTGGGTTGGGGGCACTACAGGGGAAGGGGACTGTGAAAGGCTGGGTGGCACTGTTGGAGGTTGGGGGGGCATGGTGAGGGGCTGAGAGGCACTGTGGTCCCTTATGGAAGGTTGGGGGGGGGGGGCATTACTGTAGCTGGTAGGCACTGTGAGAGGTTAGGGGATCCGTGGCTGGCTGGAGGCCCAGTAGGATAGAGCAGCCCGGCAGCAGGCCATGGCCCAGTGGTTGAGAACCACTGCAGTACAGGATTCTACATCTGGCTGGCTCCTGCGGTTTGTCTACCATGGCATTACAAGGCTCTTGTTTTATTGGCTCTTCTTCCTTCATTCCTCAAACTCTATTTTATCCCCCTGTAATTCTCCAGACGTATCCCTGACCCTTAGCTGGTGAGGAACAGATTGCCGTCTGCTCTATAATAGAATGTAATGGGCTCTGTCATCCTCGTCCATATGGCTCCCCTTTCACAGCTATGCTGTAATTTGAGACGAGGTGTCACTTTCCCCAGATTAGGGGGATGTAGGACAGCAACTGGAGGAAATTATAAGTCATGAGACTATTATATTTCCAGGGTCTTTGGTTGGAACAGGTAACCCCTCCACTCTACAGTCTTTAAAGGTCTAGGTAGAGGGGGAATTAGGGATCAGTTAAAGATAAGACTCAAGAAGAATACACATGACAGATGGATTTCAACAATTTTTACTTATCCTGGAGTTCAGGGAAAGAAAAGTGCAGAATTTCAGCCATGCTGTCCGATTTAAACTAAAATGTCAGCTTCTTTCTTCTCTCTGTACCATTCGAGTTTATAGAAGATTGGGCCGGCCTCAGTCAGTAATTATTTGGTAAACCATCAGGCCTGTCTTTCATAGATGATCCTGATTTAAGTCTCTGTGATCAACCAGTTTCATCCCGAGTTCTCTCATAACACCGAAGTTTGGAGTCTTCTACCCCAAGCTCTTTCATGACACGGATCTCTGAGGTCTGGGGTCTTCTATCCCGAGTTCTCTCATGACATGGATCTCCTGAAATCTGGAGTCTTCTATCCAAAGTTCTCTCATGATACAGATCTCTGAGGTCTGGGGTCTTCTATCCCGAGTTCTCTCATGACATGGATCTCCTGAAATCTGGAGTCTTCTATCCAAAGTTCTCTCATGATACAGATCTCTGAGGTCTGGGGTCTTCTATCCCGAGTTCTCTCATGACATGGATCTCTGAGGTCTGGGGTCTTCTATCCCGAGTTCTCTCATGACATGGATCTCTTGAAATCTGGAGTCTTCTATCCTAGGGTCTTTCATGACATGGATCTCTGAGGTCTGGGATTTTTTATCCCAAGTTTTCTCATGACATGGATCTCCTAAAATCTGGAGTCTTCTATCCCTAGTTCTCTCATGACACCGATCTCCGAGGTAGTCTTCTATCCCCAGTTCTCTCATTACATGGATCTCTGGAGTCTTCTATCCTTGCTTCTCTCATGACACAGATCTGAAGTCTGCAGTCTTCTATCCCGAGTTCTGTCATGACACGATTTCCTGATGTCTGGAGTCTTCTATCCCTACTTCTCTCATGACATCGATCTCATAAAGTATGGAGTCTTCTATCCAAAATTCTTTCATGACATGGATCTCCTGAAGTCTGGAGTCTTCTATCCCAAGCTCTTTCATGACACGAATCTCTGGAGGTCTGGAGTCTTCTATCCCTACTTCTCTCATAACACCAGTCTTCTAAAGTGTGGAGTCTTCTATCCTGAGTTCTCTCATGACACAGATCTCCTGAAGTCTGGAATTTGCTATCGCAAGTCCTCTCATGAAAGGGTTCTCCTGAAGTCTGGAGTCTTCAATCTCAAGTTCTCTCATTACATGGATCTCCCGAAGTCTGGAGTCTTCTATCCCAAGTTCTCTCATGACCCAGATTTCCCAAAGTCTGGAGTCTATTGCCGTGTCATTTTATTTGTAGAAACTTGTGATCTCAACGTACTTGCTGCAACTACAAGGAATTCCACACACACAGAATACCAGATTTTGAGCTTGACAATGTACTACACTTGGGTGTGCAGTTAGAAGCAACTAGTATAATGTTCATCTCGCTTACTGACTCAACTCAACTATCTATTAACTAAGAACACCGTATGCCAGTGGCGGCTGCTGCTCAAAATTTTTGAGGGTGCAAACAAACTGAAAAATACTGAAAAAAAAAACCCATCAATTGCAGCCTCACTGTGCCCATCAAATGCAGCCATTGTGCCCATCAAATGCAGCCATTGTGCCCATCAAATGCAGCCATTGTGCCCATAAAATGCAGCCACTGTGCCCATCAAATGCAGCCACTGTGCCCACAAATGCAGCCACTGTGCCCATCAGTTGCAACCATTGTGCACATCAAATGCAGCCAGTGTGCCATCAATTGCAGCCATTGTGCCCATCATATACAGCCACTTGTGCCCCATAAAATGCAGCCACTCGTGCCCATCAAATGCCGCCAGTTGTGTCCTGTGTAGGGATCCCTCCATCCCATCTTCGGGCAACTTGTGTATTCAGTAGAGATCGAACTGACCCATCCTTGGTTGTCCTGTGTATTCAGTAGGGACTGCTGGGGTCTGTTCTGTGTATTCAGTAGGGACTGCTGGGACCTGTCCTGTGTGTTTTCCGTAGTGCCCACCATACACTTTATATATTTTTCTCCTGCACATGTGTTTGTTTTTGTTTTGCAACATTGTGGAGCAATTCCATATTCCAGCAAACCTCACAATCGGGGGAAGTCAGACAATACAGAATAGGCTGATGTAACGAACCATGAAAGAAAAGACAGTTAGACCCGGTGTTCTGCCATATACTGTCCTCGTATCAGATAGTGTCCGCCTCGTACTGCGCAGGCGCAGCGCCTGCGCAGTACGGAGGAGCAGGAGATGGCGAAAATGCCCGAAGTTGATCAGCTGACCATCAGCTGTACACGGTGCTCGGGCACCTGTTAGCGATGGCAGTGTAAGAGGGCCCCTCGCGGGCTCGCTTCGCTCGCCACGCTTCGGGCACGGCCTCGCTGCGCTCGGCAACTATTTATTCTAACTCTATGTCCACTTGGATAGTAGGGAATGATCCTGGACATAGGGTAAGAATAAATGCGCAGGCGCCGTGTACAGCTGACGATCAGCTGTTGAACTTCGGAGACTTTCGGCGTCTCTTTTGTCCTCCGTACTGCGCCTGCGCAGTACAGGGAGGACACTATATGATAGGGGACTGAATTCGATAAGACACCGGCACACAAGAGCTTGCACTCTTTGATGGAAATCAGTTTAATCAGATATATTTTGTTAGGTGCAGCACACTCAGTAAGGTGTTAGTATGACACTTGCAGGTATTTATTACCTCTCTCAGAAATCACAGGACTCCCCCTGATAATGCCTTTATCTTCTTTCCTACCTAGAAGGAGGTTGCCATCTTTGTTTGTCCATCATCATCATCAGAGTATCCATCTACTTCCTGGAGATGACACACTCATGTAATTCCTGGTATCTGTGCAGTTCTTGGCTGCCCCTGCCCTCTGGGACTTGCTGCAAGGTTGCAATGTTGCCGTCTAATCACTGGGGGTAGGGGGGGACTGAGAAAATGTTTCCTTCTGCCCGCAGCAGACTAATTATATAATCTCAGTCTAGGAAAAGTTACAATGTTGCAGTCTGGTCACTTGGGGGGGGGGGGCTGAGGAAATGCTTCCTTCTGCCTGCAGCAGACTAATGATATCATCTCAGCCTAGGAAAAGTTACAATGTTGCAGTCTGGTCACTGGGAGGTGGGGGGGGGGGACTGAGGGAATGCTTCCTCCTGCCTGCAGCAGACTAATGATATCATCTCAGCCTAGGAAAAGTTACAATGTTGCAGTCTGGTCACTGGGAGGTGGGGGGGGGACTGAGGAAATGCTTCCTCCTGCCTGCAGCAGACTGATGATATTATCTCAGCCTAGGCAAAGTTACAATGTTATAACATACAAATAGGAAAGGTACTCACTTAGTTGTTCATGAAGGAGGGCAAACTGCAGTCTCTTCTACAATTTTTTTAATTAGATTTAAATTTATTAATATCAATACACACAACTAGGTTGACACAACAACATAATTAAAATAGACACCATTGTCATTACAAACACACCCGGGATGACAGCCATGCTCTCACTATAGCAGCTGACAGAAAGCAAGCAGTAATGCAGTAAACAATCAGGGTCAAAATGCAGACTGATGATATCATCTCAGCCTACAATGTTGCAGTTTGATCACTGGGGGAGAAGAGACTGGTGAAATGCTTCTTCCTGCCTGCAGCAGATGAATGATATCATCTCAAGCCAAGGCAAAGTCACTGACTGGATCTTGAGGACAGCTTTTTAATGGAAAAAGGTGGAGCTTTTCTGAGAAATGGTATCATCTCGGCCTAGACAAAGTTGCAATGTTATAGTCTGAATGCTGGGGGATAAGAGAGGGAGGAAATGCTTTTTCCTGGCTGCAGCAAACTGGTGACTTCATCTCACCCTAGGCAAAGTTACAATGTTGCAGTCTGATTACTGTGGGGAGGGGAGACTGAGGAAATGATTCCTCCTGCCTACAGCAGACTAATGACATCATCTCAGGCTAGGCAAAGTTACAATGTTGTAGTGTAGTCTGATCACTGGGGGGGGAGAAGAGATTGAGAAAACGCTTCCTCCTGCTTGCAGCAGACTAGTGATATCATTTCACCCTAGGCAAAATTACAATGTTGCAGTCTGATTACTGCGGGAGGGGAAACCGAGAAAACGCTTCCTCCTGCTTGCAGCAGACTGATTACATCATCTCACCCTAGGCAAAGTTACAATATTGCAATCTGATTACTGTGGGGAGGGGAGACTGAGAAAACGCTTGATGTCACTAGTCTGCTGCAGGCAGGAGGAAGCATTTTCTCAGTCTCCCCTCTCTGCAGCAGACTAGTGACATCATCTTGGGCTAGGCAAAGTTACAATGTTGTAGTCTGATCATGGGGGGGAAGAAGAGACTGAGGAAATGCTTCCTCCTGCCTACAGCAGACTGGTGACATCATCTCACCCTAGGCAAAGTTACAATGTTGCAGTCTGATTACTGTGGGGAGGGGAGACTGAGAAAACGCTTCCTCCTGCTTGCAGCAGACTGATGACATCATCTCAGCCAAGGCAAAGTCACTGACTGGATCTCAAGGACAGCTTTTTAATGATAAAAGGTTGAGCTTTTCTGGGAAATGATCCTGTTGCTGTATATTGCTGTATACTGTATTGCTGTGACAACTCAGGGATTTCATTGTGTCAAACGTAACATTTACTGACAGGTTCTCTTCATCACTTGAGATAAAAAGGAGATAATAAACCACATATTGCATGACATTAACCCCTTGTTGGGGTTAGTCGGTGATTGCCAGGAAGAGGTGTCATATCTGCCGCCGATCTATTTAAAGGCCACATTAGTCTAAAAAAAAAAATCCCCAAAGTGAAGCTGTGATTGGTCGCCACATCGCAGAATACATCTATAAATAACTTTGTAGCTATTATTTAATCCATAGACCAGAAATGGTGGATCGGCAATCTTTCATCGGATCAGTTTACGGATTCATCGCTAAATTTACATTCCCGTCTGTCATTTACTGGTTCCCTCCATTCTGCCTGAATTCCTGTTTATTCCATACACGTCCTGGATCTATAAATACTCCTGTGATGTCACAGATACATTGTAATGACATGTAACATTATATGGTGACAGATTTCCCCGGGCAGAGCCGGCAGATGGAGGCAGCAGGTAGTATTGGGATATTCGGTGATTTTTTGGTGTAACCTCAGCCGGGATGTTGCAGTCGTGGAAGCGCGGTGATGGATGGATCGCTGACCTGTAGGGTATCATGGGTGAGGAAGGAGGAAAGGGGGGGGCTCCGGCACTAATATAGGACATATGGACAGGCATCCTCATAACCATCCCAAGACAGGAAGTCTTCCCAACATCAAAGCCCGCCGGCTCCACTCTGCGCCATAAATATACCGAAGAGACACAACTCAGCTGGATCTGAAGGGAAATGTATATTGTATACAAACATAGGGGAGAGGCCGCCATTGGAGACAGTGCCGGGTATGGTCAGAGTGGTTGTGTCTGTTGGCGTTGGCGGTGATGTCATGAACCCCGGGACCGGATCATTAGCTGAGATAATGAAGATGGGATCGTTAGTTCAGCGCAGTGTGCGCTGTACTGTGTGCCGTGGCTGCGGAAAGCGTCCTGTATTTAGATGGATTTCCTAAAAAGAGTGTCACCAGCAGTGCATGTGAATAATAATTTAAAAGCACACTTCAAACTGAACTCGGGGATAAGTAAATATCCTCTAAATTTAATTGGTCGTGCGTCTTCTTCCTGAATCTCTGTGATCTTTCTGTATTTCTTCCAGATCTGTGCAGTAATCCAGTGTGAGACTTCCTGTAATAAAGACCGATCACTGCTGCTCTCTCTTCTTGTGCAGGGTGACTGGTCTTGTCTCCGCCCCCTCCTGTCATTTTCTGCAGGGAGCCTGTAGTGGGTGGAGCCTGCTTGTCCCCTCCCACAGCTCTGTTCTCTCTCCTTGTGCAGGGTGACCGGTCTTGTCTCCGCCCCCTCCTGTCATTTTCTGCAGGGAGCCTGTAGTGGGTGGAGCCTTCTTGTCCCCTCCCACAGCTCCCCTTTCTCTCCTTGTGCAGGGTGACTGGTATTGTCTCCGCCCCCTCCTGTAATTTTCTGCAGGGAGCCTGTAGTGGGTGGAGCCTTCCTGTCCCCTCCCACAGCTCCCCTTTCTCTCCTTGTGCAGGGTGACTGGTCTTGTCTCCGCCCCCTCCTGTCATTTTCTGCAGGGAGCCTATAGTGGGTGGAGCCTGCTTGTCCCCTCCCACGGCTCTGCTCTCTCTCCTTGTGCAGGGTGACCGGTCTTGTCTCCGCCCCCTCCTGTCATTTTCTGCAGGGAGCCTGTAGTGGGTGGAGCCTTCTTGTCCCCTCCCACAGCTCCCCTTTCTCTCCTTGTGCAGGGTGACTGGTATTGTCTCCGCCCCCTCCTGTCATTTTCTGCAGGGAGCCTGTAGTGGGTGGAGCCTTCCTGTCCCCTCCCACAGCTCCCCTTTCTCTCCTTGTGCAGGGTGACTGGTCTTGTTTCCGCCCCCTCCTGTCATTTTCTGCAGGGAGCCTATAGTGGGTGGAGCCTGCTTGTCCCCTCCCACGGCTCTGCTCTCTCTCCTTGTGCAGGGTGACTGGTCTTGTCTCCGCCCCCTCCTGTAGTTTTCTGCAGGGAGCCTGTAGTGGGTGGAGCCTGCTTGTCCCCTCCCACGGCTCTGCTCTCTCTCCTTGTGCAGGGTGACTGGTCTTGTCTCCGCCCCCTCCTGTCATTTTCTGCATGTAGCAGTGGTGTAATAGTACAGACACCACTACTGAGGACTACTCCGCCCCCCCATATGGTTAATGGATAGATTCATGCATAGTATGAATCTATCCACGGCCGTCGCAGCCACCCCCTATTCATGCGTCAGGCCCCCTTTCAGGATTCCGGGCGCATGAATTACAGCGGCGGGGGTGTTTTTTTTAAGCACCTGATTAGAGCCAGAGGCTCTAATAGGCTTCAAAATAGGGTGGACTTGGAGCGCAGAGCATTGCGCTCGGTGCCCAACCAGGTGTGTTAGAAAAGAAAATGAATATTCGATTTTCTAACACTGAATCGCCTCTCCACCAATCAGGAAGTGTGGGTCTGATACCAGTTTCCCGATTGGCTGAAAGAAAGGTCAGGCGATCCTATTGGGGGCCTAGGAGGAGGGGGATGCCCGGCGGAAGGCGCCATGATCCACACCACAGGAGGAGAAAAAAAGCTGCCGGACACGCTGCTCGCCCGCTTCCTAGATGGGGTAAGTGCGTGGGGCTTTGATGTCCTGGCTGTCCTCCTGGAGGGGGGGGGTTGCCACTGCCGCCGACCAGTGGGGGGGGGGGTGGCATGTTTGCCGCCCCTCCCCCCAAAAGAAAAACCACCAGCCGCCACTGATTATGCTATTATTACATCCACTGACACCAATGTTGAGGATTATTACATCCACTGACACCAATGTTGAGGATTATGACATCCACTAGCATCAATGTTAAGGGTTACTATTGCATCCACTGACACCATTATTGAACACCAATGCTGGGGGGGTTATTATTATTGACATTGATTTTGGGGGTTATTATTGTATCCACTGACACCAATGCAAGAGGTTGTTATTGCACTCACTGACATCAATGTGGGGGGTTATTATTACTGCCACCAATACTGGGGGTTGTTAATACAATCTCTGATACCAATACTGTGGGTTATTATTGCACTCACTGATACCAATGCTGGGGGTTGTTATTACTGCCATTGACATAGATTTTTGGGGTTATTATTGCATTCGTTGACACCCATGCTGGAGGTTATTATTGCAATCACTGCCACCAATGTTGGGGGTTATTACCACTGCCACTGCCACCAATGTTGGGGGTTATTACTACTGCCACCAATGCTGGGGGTTATTACTACTGCCACTGCCACCAATGCTGGGGGTTATTACTACTCTCACTGCCACCAATGCTGGGGGTTATTACTACTGCCACTGCCACCAATGCTGGGGGTTATTACTACTGCCACTGCCACCAATGCTGGGGGTTATTACTACTGCCACTGCCACCAATGTTGGGGGTTATTACTACTGCCACTGCCACCAATGCTGGGGGTTATTACTACTCTCACTGCCACCAATGCTGGGGGTTATTACTACTGCCACTGCCACCAATGCTGGGGGTTATTACTACTGCCACTGCCACCAATGCTGGGGGTTATTACTACTGCCACTGCCACCAATGTTGGGGGTTATTGCACTCCAACTTTTTCGGTGTGGATTGCGATACACAAAATGCAGCAGGACCAAAATGTTGGGGTGTTGAGTTACGTTATAGCCCCTTGATTTTGAACGAGCTGCCTAATCTGAGGCAATGCACCTCAATGGACAAATATTTGCTGCTACTGTGCATCCCTCTGGCAGTGTTGGGGGGCCCCTCCATAATTTTCAATTTGACCATCACTGCATTAGGCCCGCCCCCCCCCCCATGTTTGGTCTCTGTATGAAGCTCTTGTTTAGTATTGGATGTGCAGCTCTATGTTGTCACTTCATAAAGGATATTAATAATGATGATAATACATTTCGATACTTCTGTATCTTTAATGTATATAGGATGGACCTGTATGGCGCGGGGCCCCAGGGCCCTGATATTGGAAGCAGATTGGGTTAGGTGAATGCAATGCTCTGGATATCATTGTCAGGGGATCCTTTCATGCTATTAATGCCCCCAGTGCCTCCCCCCTGCTCACAATGAATACAGGGGCTTTGAAGATAAGAAAATGTACAAGACAAATGCAGCATCAGCTGACAGTCCAGGCTGCGTATTAACCCTTCCCCGTCAGCCAGGAGGCTCAGGCCCAGCTGGTCAGCCCCCATGGGTCACCCGCTGACATTTAATCGATCGGATAATATTAAGAAGATCCTCGTGTGGGGTCAGAGGTCGGCTCTCCATCATTCTGGATGTTGAGGTTCGGTCTGTGGCAGCAGAGGGGTTCACGTCACGGGTCAGAGGTCCCCCCATCTTTGTCCCCGGGGAAGGGACACACTCCTCAGGGACAATACCAACCTGATTAGATTTCGCTTCATTGAAATGACAAAAGCCACTCAGACCCTCTATTAACCCCTTCCTGCCTGGCCCGCCAGAGCCCCAGGACACAGGAGGCCGCTGGTCTTTTCAGCGGTGTGGGGGTTAATGGGCTGGGTAAGACCTTGGGGTCATCTCTGATTATCATTTGAAGAGGGCTAGATAAGGAAAGTGTTGGTCTGCTTACTGAAAAGGTTTATATCGATCCTTTCACCACTGGACAAGTAGCATTGATAGGCACACGTCTGTCCATCAGTGCAGAGCGCTGGGGTGGCACGAGCCGGATGGGCCAACCAATACAACGGAGGCCAGGCAGGTGCTGAGTCTGTTGTTATGGCTTATGGCGAATGGCTGTGGGGTCATTTATTAATGCAGATATCGGTACAAAAGGTGTCTGCTGTCTTTGTAATAATACATCTGTTTGTGCTGCAAGAACAGAAGTTAACGGACACAGAGAATCCAACAACAAGATTGTGGTTCCCCATCAGATGGCAGTTACATAATCCAGCTGTCACGTCCATCTCTTTACCAAAGGAGCTTACACTCGAATGCACCCACCACAGACACACACTATTATTGTTATACATTTATATAGCTCTGACATATATCGCAGTGCTGTACAGAGCAATTTACATTAGTCTCTGAACCAGAGGAGCTTACACTCTAATGCCCCCCCACAGTCACACACTGTTTTTATTATATATTTGTATAGCTCTGACCTATGCCGCAGTGCTGTACAGAGAGAACCCTTACCAGACACATCAGTCTCTGAACCAGAGGAGCTTACACTCTAATGTTCCCCCACAGTCATACATAATATAATATCATGTATATATATATATATATATATATATATATATATATATATATATATATATATTTATATATATATACTGTAGCTCTGACAGATAGTGCTACATAGAGAACACTGAGCCAGTAACAACCATCTCTGTACCCGAGGAGCTTACACTCTAATGTCCCCCCACAGTCACAGACTGTTGTTATTATATATTTATATAGCTCCGACAAATACCATAGTGCTGTACAGAGAGAACTCTTATCAGACACATCAGTCTCTGCACCAGAGAAGCTTACACTCTAATTTCCCCACCACAGTCACACACTTTTATTATTATTATTATTATTATTATTATTATTATTATTATTATTATTATACATTCATATAGCTCTGACATATACCACAGTGCTCTACAGAACAATTTACACTAGTCTCTGAACCAGAGGAGCTTACACTCTAATGTTCCCCCACAGTCATACATAATATAATATTATGTATATATATATATATATATATATATATATATATATATATATATATATATACTGTAGCTCTGACAGATAGTGCTACATAGAGAACACTGAGCCAGTAACAACCATCTCTGTACCTGAGGAGCTTACACTCTAATGTCCCCCCACAGTCACAGACTGTTGTTATTATATATTTATATAGCTCCAACAAATACCATAGTGCTGTACAGAGAGAACTCTTAACAGACACATCAGTCTCTGCACCAGAGGAGCTTACACTCTAATTTCCCCACCACAGTCACACACTATTATTATTATTATTATAATACATTCATATAGCTCTGACATATACCACAGTGCTCTACAGAACAATTTACACTAGTCTCTGAACCAGAGGAGCTTACACTCTAATGTTCCCCCACAGTCAATCACTAATGCTATATATATATATATAGAGAGAGAGAGAGAGAGAGAGAGGGAGAGAGAGAGAGAAAGAGAGACATATATATATATATATATATATATTATATATATATATACATACACACACACACCGTAGCTCTGACAGATAGTGCTGCATAGAGAACACTGAGCCAATAACATCAGTATCTGTACCATAGGAGCTTACACTCCAATGTCCCCACCACAGTCACACACTGTTTTTATTATATATTTATATAGCTCTGACCTATACCGCAGTGCTGTACAGAGAGAACCCTTATCAGACACATCAGTCTCTGTACCAGAAGAGCTTTCACTCTAATTTCCCCTCTACAGTCACACTCTATTATTAATATACATTTATATAGCTCTGACATATACCGCAGTGCTGTACAGGGAACACTGAGCCAGTCACATCTCTGTACCAAAGGAGCTGACACTCTAATGCCCCCCCACAGTCACACACTATTATTATTATACATTTATATAGCTCTGACATATACCGCAGTGCTAAAAAAAAAACCTTATCGGACACAACAGTCTCTGTATCAGAGGAGCTTACACTCTAATTTCCCCACCACAGTCACACACTGATAATAGTATACATTGTACAGATTTTATTTTTATTTTGCCCAGATATTTCCCCCTAAAGGGGAACCCTACAAAGTAGTCCTTTAAAGAGCACCTGTTTTCTGCAGGTGTAGTTGTAATAATCTGACTCTTCCCACTTGTATTGGTATAATAGGGAGCCCGCTCCTTCTGGTGGCTCTTTGATTTTTAGGTATCTGTAGAGGTGTTTTGTGAGTTCAGGAGAGTCAGGCTGTGAGGTCATCCAATGCTGAAAAGACCCTGAAAGCTTCCATATGTAAGAAAGGTGCTGTCAAGATTGCATGGGGTAGACATGAGCTTGAGGGTGTTTGGATGCCTTTCCCAACCCGCGTGGCTGAGCCTGCCAGGTAGCTGTCACCTGTAATGGGCCAATCATTTGGAGCGCAGGAATTCCACACGTATATCATGGGCTGCAGGGTGGGGAATGCCCTTGCAGCAGATGATTGGACCATTACAGGTGACCATGGGCCCTGCCAGGTGGGTTCAGAAGAGCATCTGAACATGGTCAAGGTCATCTCTACAGGTCAGAAAAGCTACAGGCTTTTTCATTAAAATGTAGTGCCCACCCCCTGAAAGGGCTTCTGATTGCCACATGTTCCTCTCCCAAATTAGTGCACCGGCAGCCAGGCACACAGCAACATTCACTCTCCTCTGGGTCAATGAACAGTCTAGGGGTTTGCCTTTTTTTTATATTTATTGCTGAATAAACTTGGATAGGGCGTAGGGAGCTGTGGGATACTCCTTGGACACTGAACTATAACCAGAGGACATGCTTCACTTTGTCGCTGATTCTTAGACTAGTCATTCTGGACAGCACTGAGATAAGTATTGCCCCAGGTCAGGCAAACACTAGCACTGATGCACAAGGGATAGCAGCAGCCACAGGATCCAACACTCAGGTCTGTACTCACAATGTCGCCAGATACTTGGATGCCTCCCTCCATTTTTAGACAGACTTTTCTCCAGTAAACTGTCCAGACCGGATTCTCAGTGGTATCCCTTGATTAATTCCAGAGATTTACACCAAAGCAGGATCCCCAGGTCTAGCATAGCTGGGACATTAATGAGCTCATATAGAACTTCAGCTGGGCTGCCTAGAAGGGCAGCAGCCCTTCATGCTGGGAACAGGGCTGCTCCAGACCCCAGACTATTTTTGTGCTCTCCATCCACCTACTGGACACACCTCCCCAGGGATTGCAGACCATTTATCTGCCCCCCAGCCACCTACTGGGCACACATCCCCAGGGATTGCAGAGCATTTATGTGCTCCCCAGCCACCTACTGGGCACACCACCCCAGGGATTGCAGACCATTTATGTGCTCCCCAGCCACCTACTGGGCACACCTCTCCAGGGATTGGCTGGGACCCCATAAATATTCAGGCTCCTCATTTGACCTGTCCCACACCTATGTTCTGGAGCCTTCCAGAAGGCAGGGAGAAGCAATCAAACCTGCAGCCCCTGAGACACTGATCAGTCCAAGACAATCAACGACTGCTCCACTAATTACAGAGGGGCCTAAAAAGAAATACATTTACTTAACATCCTATCACCTAACTAGGAGGGTGCTACAAAAAAACAAGTTAAAACCTTCCTCCAACTGCCAGGATAGAGTACAAGGTATCAACCCCAAGCTCGGGCAGGAGATAGACCAACCTCACATTGGACTGATGTTTTTGCTGTGACCGGGAGAGACTACATTGGCTCCCGCCGCAGTCAATCACAGCCAGTGAGCCAATCAGGAGACTGAGGGGCAGGACCAAGCTGCAGCTTCATGCATGAATGGACACACAGAGCCGCGGATTGGGAGCGCACCTGCTTGGGTGCCCCCAAAGCAAGCTGCTTGCTGTGGGGGCACCTGGCAGGAGGGAGGGGCCAGGAGCGCCTGTGTGGAACCCGAGAAGAGGAGGGCCTGGGCTGCTCTGTGCAAAACCATTACACAGAGCATGTAAATATAACACATTTGTTATTGAAAAAAAAAAAAAAAACAAGACTTTAATACCGCTTTAATTAATAGAGTCAGTGATCCGTACTGATCACTGATTCTGTTCATTCATAACTGAAGCACCATAAACTGTGTTTGTGAAAAAACGGGAAGCTCAGTATAGCTGAAGCTGCAGAGATGGAGATTGAGGGCTGTGAGGGCTGTGTCCTCAATCTCATTTTTCTGTCTCAAGGATGAAATGTCAGAGTTCTGTTTTCACCCCTGAAATTTCATCAAAGCCCCCCAACAGGGCTCCTAAATGTAAAAAAAAAATAATACAACATAAAATTGTAAAGAAAAAAAAAATGGTAATAAATAATTAAAATAATATAAATAAAAAACTGCTGACACCAGTGGTGGAACTACCAGGGTCTCACCGGGCCCTGGTTTTCCATCGCCATGCGGGTCCCTGCCCTAGGCCAGGGGGACCCTTTATGGTTTCTTGCACCATGGCTCTGAAGGTTCTAGTCACTCCTCTGGTCACTGTCCATCTCTGGATGTAACACACATCTGCTCCTCTGTGACTGGTGCAAGGATCTTGCAATCTAAAAGGCCGATGAAGCTATCTCTTGTAATTCTGCTCCTCCCAGCGGCGGTGCTGATACTGGTACGGGACATATGATAACTGTTTGCTGTAATTAATAGCAGAGAATCCTCTAAAATGATACACCTGGGGCAGCTCAGGGATGATGGAAGCCTTGGCTCAGACATGACCCCGTGTTTGATCACCGAGACAGGGATTCCGCAAATCGAGGAGACGGGCCTTTGAAGGCGGCGGGGCCGGTAGAAGCCATGGACATCCAGAGGAGCCTCCTGACACCTTCCAGAAACAGGAGAGATTTCTTTTATCTGGACGGGGAAGGGCAGCATGAGGGCAGAGCGTGCAATGCAAATAGAGAACAGATTGCACTTTGCACACGATGAGGCCATTTGGGCCCAGAAAGGGTCTCACCTGCGGTCACTTACGCCTGCCTGTGAAGGGGCTCGTTGGCTTGTCCTGGAGGTGACGGCACTCCTCCTCTGACGAGGAAACATTTGTCCAAGAGAGTGCTGAACAGAAGGACAGGGTGGGGGGATCTTCAAAGAGAACCATTAATAGCACACTACCACCACCAGGCCAAGTACATGTGAGCTCCGCAGGACCTGCCTGGGGCCCCGAACTCTGATCTCCAATGTGATGGAGGAGCCACATCGCAGCTTAGTGTCATCTCTGATGAAGGATGAACGTCTTCCCTACGGAGATCTTTTTTTAAATAAATTTTCATTTGGAAACATAATAACAATCCAGAGTTTTTCATGACATGCAACATTGTTTCATTATACAGTAAAACCTTGGATTGCGAGCATAATTCGTTCCAGAAACATGCTTGTAATCCAAAGCACTTGTATATCAAAGCGAATTTCCCCTTAAGCAATAATGGAAACTCAGATGATTCGTTCCACAACCATTTATTCCTAAATCCTTCAGTTTATAGTCCATATAAAAAGATTATAGCAATGTGATTTGGTTGTGTAACCATAAAATGTCCATCCACAAATGGAAGCCTCCACAAGGGGATTAGAAGCAAAATTCAGCAGGAGCTACAGAGTATTATGCCCTGTACACACGATCGGAAATGCCGCCAGCAAAAGACCGATGTGAGCTTCTGGTAGGAAAATGCGACTGTGTGTACTCTCCATCAGACTTTTGCTGGCGGAATTCCAGCCAGCAAAAGATTAAGAGCAGGTTCTCTATTTTTCGGTCGGAAAAAAGTTCCTATCCGAAAATGCGTTATGCCCCGTACACACGGTCGGATTTTCCGATGGAAAATGTCCGATCGGAGCATGTTGTCGGAAATTCCGACCGTGTGTGGGCTCCATCGGACATTTTCCATCAGATTTTCCGACACACAAAGTTGGAGAGCAGGCTATAAAATTTTCCGACAACAAAATCCGTTGTCGGAAATTCCGATCGTGTGTACACAAATCCGACGGACAAAGTGCCACGCATGCTCAGAATAAATAAAGAGATGAAAGCTATTGGCCACTGCCCCGTTTATAGTCCCGACGTACGTGTTTTACGTCACCGCGTTCAGAACGATCGGATTTTCCGACAACTTTGTGTGACCGTTTGTATGCAAGACAAGTTTGAGCCAACATCCGTCGGAAAAAATCCTAGGATTTTGTTGTCGGAATGTCCGAACAAAGTCCGACCGTGTGTACGGGGCATTAGTCTGTATGCAATTCCGACGCGCAAAAAAAACCACGAATGCTCGGAGACAATTCGACGCATGCTCGGAAGCATTGAACTTCATTTTCTCGGCTCATCGTAGTGTTGTACATCACCGCGTTCTTGACGGTCGAATGTTCAGAGAACTTTTGTGTGACCGTGTGTATGCAAGCCAAGCTTGAGCGGAATTCCGTCAGAAAAACCATCTAAGATATTTCCGACGGAAATTCCGCCTGTGTGCACGGGGCATAAGACCCCTTTCGCACTGAGGCATTTTACGGGCGTTTTTGCGCTACAAATAGCGCCTGAAAAGCGCCTGTAAACTGCCTCTTCTGCAGCCCCAGTGTGAAAGCCCGAGTGCTTTCACACTGGGGGCGGTGCGCTTGCAGGACAGGAAAAAAAAGCAAGCATCTTTGGGGTGGTGCGGGGATGGTGTATACACCACCCCTGTCCATTGAAATGAACGGGCGCTATTAACCCTTTCCTCGGCCGCGAGCAGGGGTTAAAAGCGACCCGCTAGCGTCCGAAAAGCGCCGCTATAAGGCTACTTTCACACTGGGGTGTCGGCGGTGAAGCGCCGCTAATTTTAGCGTCGCTTTACCATAGTTTTTGCAGAGGTTTTTGGCCCCTAACGGGGCACTTTTAACCTCCGCTAGTGGCCGAAAAAGGGTTAAAACTGCCCCTGCAAAGCGCCGCTGCAGCAGCGCTTTGCCGGCAGTTCGGCGGCGCTGCCCATTGATTTCAATAGGCAGGGGTGCTTTAGGAGTGGTGTATACACCGCTCCTACAGCGCTGCAAAGATGCAGCTCGCAGGACTTTTTTTTACCGTCCTGCCAGCACGAGGGCTTTCACACTGGAGTAAGAGGAGAGGTTCTTTCTAGGCTCTTTTAAGGCTCTTTGAGGGCGCTATGTTTAGCGTTATAGTGTCTGTAAAGCGCCTCAGTGTGAAAGTAGCCTAACAGCAGTAAAAAGCTGCTAAAACTAGCAGCGCTTTACCACTAATGCACCCGCTGCTTCAGTGTGAAAGTGGCCTAACAGGAAAGAGAGGCGCCTCTAAGTGTAGCAATATGGGTGCATTAAGGCTGCTTTCACACTGAGTCGCTTTACAGGCGCTACAGCGCTAAAAATAGCGTCTGTAAAGAGCCTCTCCTCTCGAGTGCTTTCACACTGGAGCGGTGCGCTGGCAGGGTGGTAAAAAAAGTCCTGCAATCTTTGATCTTTGCAGCGCTGTAGGAGCAGTGTATACTCCGCTCCTAAAGTGCCCCTGCCCATTGAAATCAATGGGCAGCGGCGCTTTGCCGGAGGTTTTAACCCTTTTTCAGCCGCTAGCGGGGGTTAAAAGCACTCCGCTAGCAGGCGAAAACCTCCGCAAAAATGAAGGTAAAGCGCCGCTAAAAATAACAGCACTTTACCGCCGACGCCCCAGTGTGAAAGTAGGGGTATTTTTATTTAAAAAGTATAATTTCGGCCGGAACACCACTTTAATGAAGGTACAACATTTAGCAACTCACATGGTTGATGATTAAAAGAGTTGCATCTAAGTATGAGGGTAAAGCTGTCCACACAGACCATCCCCCGCACCACTGGGCTATTACCGCTGTCATTCTGCAATTGTGATCGGGAAGACTACCCTGCAGTAGAACAAGAAAGAAGGAAAGTGGGACTTTATGTGAAGCATGCACCTCGGGAGATAACACAATAACAATGAATATGGCAGGTACCTAAAATAGTAGAACTAAAAACGTTGCATGAAAGCATTACATAACACCAATGGTTTAATTGTATTTACAATATGACAGTAATAATAACATAATATAATAGCATAGTTAATTCATAATATAAACATTATAAAAAAAACAAATTCATTAAGGCATGTCTCCATAATAAATAACTGTAACCCTGGTTAATTGGTAAAATCCAATTGATATATAAGGTAATAATGCAATTATAAAAATAAGGGGGCAATTATTGGCTCATAATCCCATAATATAATAACATAACTAGTTCATACTGTAAACATTATAGATGACCAAATTCATTGAAGCGTGTCTCCATGATAAATAGCTGTAACCCTAATCGGTTGGTACGATCCAATTGGTATATAAGGTAATTGATGGTAATAATGCAGTATAAGCGAAAGGGCATCTATTGGCTCGACGCGTTTCGTGGCGACTGCCACTCTTCAGGAGTAAGTATGAGGTAAGTGTCTATAAATATTGAAACATGTATATTAAGAGAGAAATTGTATGATAGGTCTATGTAGAGGGATTACTGTCATATTTTATATACAATTAAACCATTGAATGCCAATTGGTGTTATGTAATGCTTTCATGCAACGTTTTTAGCTCTGCTATTTTAGGTACCTGCCATATTCATTCACTCAGTTGTGACATGACATCGCTTGTATATCAAGTCAAAATTTATTTAAAAATTTTGCTTGTCTTGCAAAACGCTCTCAAACCAAGTTACTCTCAAACCAAGGTTTTACTGTATAAGAGTTCCTTATGTCCATTAAAGTGGAGCTCCACCCAAAAAAAAAAAAAAAATCATTAATGTGCGTGAAAAAAAAAAAAAAAAAAACATTTGGAGAATTTTTTTTTTTTTTACTCACCTCTTTAATGCCTGTTGCTTGGAGGGTCCCTCATAATCTGCCTCGTTCGGCGCCTGGGTTCCTGATATCACTTCCCTCGGCGCAGGAAGGGAGATCAGCTCTCCCCCCCTCTCTCTCGGCAATCATCTGGGACACGTCCCAGATCCCAGGTGATTGCACGGCCAGTCGCGGTGCGGCTCGCTAATGCGCAGTGAGTGCCCCGGCTGTGTGCCCACAGTTACAATGTCGGCGCCGCCGAGCGGAGGGGGAGAGGAGCGGGGCTTCGTTCCCCCGCATCGCTGGACCCTGGGACAGGTAAGTGTCCAATTATGAAAAGTCAGCAGCTGCAGTATTTGTAGCTGCTGACTTTAAATTTTTTATTTTTAAGCGGAACTCCACTTTAACAATTATTTGTAATGGTGAAAAAAGGCTCAGGAGATCACTTCATTTTATTTTTTACATTTCATTGATGTAAATCCTGGATTACACTTTAAAGTATTAAACCCAAAAGCGAACAGTGCTGTGAAAAAGTAATTCCTCCCTAATAACTGGTTGCGCCACCCTTGGCGGCAACAACTGCAATGAAGTGTTTGCGATAACTGGCAATGAGTCTTTCACGTCGCTGTGGAGGAATTTTGGCCCAACTCTTCTTTGCAGAATTATTTTAATTTAGCCACATTGGAGGGTTTTACGGCATGAATGGGAGAGCAAGTGTAAATGAGGCCTAAAGGTGACCATAGACTGGATGAAATTTTAAATGAAATTTGGCCTGGGTTAAGCAAGGACCGGACAAATTTCAATCATTATGTGGCTGTCCCTGTTCGACGGAGGTCGATTGTTTGATCGACTTCTGTGGAACGGACAAGTTGGAAAAACAATTTAAGTGGATGATCAAGGGAATAGGGGGACAACTTTGGGGGTGGTCGAGAGTTAAAGGGGGGGCAGCTTAGAGGGGTGGTTGAGAATCAGGGGGGACAACTTAAGTGGGTGGTCAAGAGTCAGGGGGGACACACTTTGGGGGGCAGTTGAGAGTCCAGGGGAAAATTTAAGTAGGTAGTTAAGAGGGGACAGCTTAGAGGGTTAGTCGAGAGTCAAAGGGGACAATTTAAGTAGGTGGTCAAGAGTCAGGGGGGACAACTTAGGTGTGTGGTCAATAGATGGGGGGCGGGGGCTTTGGGGGTGGTCAAGAGTTAGGAGGGACAGCTTAGAAGGGTGGTCAAGAGTCAGGGGGGACAACTTAAGTGGGTGCTCAAGAGTCAGGGAGAACAGCTTTGGGGGCGGTTGAGAGTTGGGAGGGACAGCTTTGGGGGCCGTTGAGAGTCCGGGGGGGGGCAATTTAGGTGGGTGGTTAAGAAGCGACAGCTTAGAGGGTTGGTCATGAGTCAAAGGGGACAATTTAAGTCGGTGGTCAAGAGTTAGGGGGGGCAACTTAGGGTGTGTGGTCAATAGACGGGGGGCATTTTAAGGGTGGTCAAGAGTTAGGAGGGACAGCTTAGAAGGGTGGTCAAGATTTAGGAGGGACAGCTTGGAAGGGTGGTCAAGAGTCAAGGGGGACAACTTAAGTGGCTGGTCAAGAGTCGGGGGAACAACTTTGGGGGTGGTTGAGAGTTGGGGGGGACAGCTTTGGGGGTGATTGAGAGTTGGGGGGACAGCTTTGGGGATGGTCAAAAGTCAGGGGGGGGGGGACAGCTTAAATGGGTGGTCAAGAGTTGGGAAGCAGCTTTGAGGGTTGTCGAAAATGTTCACCGATCAGCGGCTGCAGCCAATCCTTGTAATCTGACAAAGCCAGGTCCCACTGTCACAATACAATGTCCCGATATAGGGGATTCCTCCATCCACCTCATTTGTGAAGCTGGAGGAATCCTGTTATTTTTTTTTTGTCTCTGGCCAGCTTTAGTGTGTTCTGGGCACTGTGTACTATAAACAATTGCATGTTTTTTTTTCATCCTTTGTTCCATCTCAATGCTGCTGATCTCCTGCAGCCTCTGTCACCCACTTCCTGTTTACATGCACCAGTCGCCTGGTTACGGGGGATGTGTACTTTTGATTGTTTGCCGGCAGTAGCAGATCCTCAGATGTTTTAGCGCATTTGACTACATTAGGGTTAACTAAATAGATTGGAGTGCAAGCTTCCCAGGCGCCTCTGGCCTCTTCTTCAGGCTCACATCCCTCAAAAGATTTCATTACAATCTGTTTAGTTAGCCTGTAAATGGCATCCCTAAGTCCAAATTTCTACTGTGCTGATGGCTAATGCGGTACAACACTCTGCTGCTATGAAGGTCCTCTTTCCATCTTCTTCATCTCACACTGTTAATGGTGGAATTATTGGATGTCCTCTCAGTGGCGGTGGGGAACCCTTTGATCTCAGCCAAGTCTTCTCTCCTGATTGAAGGCTGAGCCTTTTAGCACTCTCTTGACCAGGGGGATCCATTTGGAGGAGGCATGTCAATGGCCCACATCATCAATGGATGAGGCTTTTCTCAACTCAGAACAAAGCTGAGAGGGACATTAAACTCGGCACTTTCTCCCTCAGGCATAGAGAGGACTCGGAGGACATCAGCGACTCGGCCAGATGCCACTTTGAAGCTTCACAGGACCAGAGAAGCACATGTGAGATTTTACGAGCAGAACATAGAAGAGTGAAGAAAAAGGACAAGTGGTCCACCAAGTCTAATGCCTAATTTTCTTGTTTTTTTGCTTTTTCTTTTTGGTCGTTTTTTTAGGTTTTTGATTCTTTTTTAATCTTCTTTTGTCTGAGTTTAGATCTATGTCTCTCCCAAGCATGTTTAAATCCATTTACTGTTGATTAGCTCATTACCTCTGCTGGAAGCTTGTTCCAAGCATCAACTACTCTTTTAGTAATAATTTTACTTTCTAAGATTATTGAACCTTTCCTAAGTCTTGTCCTTGTCCTTGTATTCTTGATCTTAGCGTCATACTGGAAATACCACCCTCCTGAACCCTATCCACACCCTTGTGGTATTCATAAAAGATTGGAGTTGAGCTCTCTGCGTTGTGTTGGGATCGCTTTAGATATAATAAAGTAGCATTAAACCCTCAGCGTTTCTTAGATTGCCCAGTAAACTATTAGGTAAACTTCTTACTCTGGCACTTGCAGTTTACAACTTTTAATGCTGCTGGCTCATGCTGTCTCAGTGCTGCTTCCCTGAACTACCTGTCTTCACATGGAAAGAGTCAACAGCGGACAGTGCAGTCTGGAGCCAATCTTGAAGAAGGGAGGGGGGGGTGCCTTGCCTTGCTGTGAGTTTCTATTGATACATACAGTGTAGGGAGACACAACTCCAGTCCCTGCATGTAAGGGTGGCTCCATAGGATGTTGCAAGAGAAAGGAGCCACCCTGAAACAGGAAACCAGGGGCAGTGGTCTTGGCACCAGCTTAAACACATGGCGCTGAATAAGGGCAAACTAGGTACCTTGCACATAGCAACCTGGGGGAACCCAGCCTGCATCCCAGGGTGCCATGTCACCTTGGTTGAGAAATCCTGAAATTAATCTATTGGGAGTCATTAGGAAAACACCCGTTACTTTGTTGGTCAGTGGGAAGAACGCCCTCCTTAAAGTTGTGGTCAGAATGCCACTCTTGCTATCATGTTGCTGGATCTGCCAAGCAGTGTTGGCCCTGGAACTGTGCAGGCACCATCAAGATGGCCGGTCAATTAGCCACAGCTCAAGGAACCCTTAGCCACTTCTGGAGGAACCCAAGTTGAGAATGGCTGGCTTGGATGGATTCAACCCATTTATGGCCAATCATCTCCTCAACATGACACTGTAGGTTTGCACTGGTTGCCATCCTTGCCATCATACTGCTGGCTTTGCCAAGTGGTATTGGCCCTGGAACTGTGCAGACACGTCAGATGAGAGGTCAATCATCCACAGCTTAAGGAACCCATGACCACTTCTGGAGGAACCCTAGTTGAAAATAGCTGGCTTGGATGGATTCAATGCATTCATGGTCAATCATCTCATGAACATGAAGACACGGTAGGCTTGCACTGGTTGCAACCCTTGCCATTATCCTGCTGGCTCTATAAAGTTGTGTTGGCCCTGGAACTATCCATGCACCGTCAGATGGGAGGTCAATCAGCCACAGTACAAGGAACCCATAGCTAATTCTGGGGGAACTGTAGTTGAGAATGGCTGGCTTGGATAGATTTAACTCATTTATGGCCAACCATCTCCTAAACATGACACTGTAGGTTTGCACTGGTTGCCATCTTTGCCATCATGCTGCTGGCTTTGCCAGGTGGTATTGGCCCTGGAACTGTGCAGACATGTCAGATGAGAGGTTAATCATCCACAGCGTAAGGAACCCATGACCACTTCTGGAGGAACCCTAGCTGAAAATAGCTGGCTTGGATGGATTCAACCCATTTATGGTCAATCATCTCATGAACATGAAGACATGGTAGGCTTGCACTGGTTGCCATCCTTGCCATTATGCTGCTGGCTATATCAAGTTGTGTTGGCCCTGAAACTATACAGGCACCATCAGATGAGAGGTCAGTTAGCCACAGCTTAAAGAACCCATGACACCTTCTGGAGGAACTCTAGTTGAGAATGGCTGGCTTAGATGGCATCAACCCATTTACGGCTAAACATGAAGTCACGGTAGGCCTTCACCAGAGATTTTTATCCTGTTCTTCCATTGTAAGTTTAGGTCACATCTATGACTGTGGCTCACAGATCAGTATTCAGTCTTCTTGCTATAGGAGGGTTAACACATCCAAAAGTTAATTATTTCAGGGAAGAGACTGCGACCTGCCTCTGACGCATTTCACAGGATAATCAGATTGCTTGTATCATCACAATATTAGTAATGACAGATGGATGAGCTCCTGACACACATACAGTCAGATGTGGCCAATCACTGCCAGCGCGGTGGAGAACATTTCTGCTAAAATAAGAAAGACATACAAAGAAAGGGCCCTTGTGTGATGTGCGGAGCGAATTGTCCCCGGAATCTCCTTTCTGCAGACAGAACTTGTCATGTGGTTATTGATGACACAATTGTGTGATTGTTGTCGTACCGTCTGCGCACTCCACGTGTATAGACTTGTGTCATCGCTGATACTTTGTGCTGCTTTTGTGATGGGATAAGCCTGATATTCCTGTCATTGGGATATTTAGAGACCTTATTTGGGCCCTTTTCTGCCTTTCCCTCTCCTGCTCCCGGGGGGGGGGGGCCACACACCGCTAGTCCTAGTGCGGGTAATAAGTCGCCTGCCACTAATATAGTGAGCTTGTGGCACACACGAGTGTTTAGGGATTGGTCGTCCTTATATATCACATTAAGACCCGGTTCACACGGGGGCGACTTGTCAGGTGACTTAGCCGCCTGACAAGTTGCGTCCCGTTCTGTACAATGGAACTTTTCTAATAGGAGCGTCCGACTTAGAAAAAGGTTCCTGTACTACTTTTGGGGTGACTTCAGGTGACTTCCATTGACTTTTATACAGAAGAAATTTTTTTGCAAGTCGCCGCTGAAGTCGTGTGAAGGTCGCCTCTGTGAGTTGCGCTGCAAGTCGTGTTGCCTCTGTGTGAACCGGCTCTAAAGCGGACCAGTAATCAGTATCTTTTTCATCTTCCTCTTCCTTCCTCTTCCTTCCTCCTCTTCCTCTTCCTTCCTTTTTCATCTTCCTTCATCTTCCTTCATCTTTATTAAATCTTCTGCCCTTGTTGTTGTTTTAACTTTGGATAGTAAAACATTTTTTTTTCTGCCAGTAAATACCTTATACAGCCCACTTCCTGTTTCTTGTCTGGTCATTAGCCTCCTGAGTGTTTGCCAGGAGGGGGGGGGGGGGGGGGGGGGGGATGAGTCATAAGAGGGCTAATGAGAGCTGCAGAGCTGGAGGCGTGCGTCTGTGTAAATCCAGGAAGTGAACAGGCAGCAGCTTCAGCTGCCCACAGTTAAAATGTCTGCAGCCAGACTCAGTGGAGGGAGATTTCTGCAGCATATTTGGCAAGTACAGAATCACAGTATATATAAAATAATATGCAAAGTGGTTGGAGGGAAGCTTCAGAATGGCATTCGGTAAACTTCGTTTATACTGTAATTCGGGTATTCGGATGTATCCGAATCTACGAATAATGAAAAATTTTGTCCAAATATTTATTCGGAATGAAACTAACCGCACATGTCTACGTCAGATTCACCCCGCTGGCCCGGGCCGGTACAGGAAGACCAATGGGACCTCTTTATCCACAGCCCTGGATGGAAGTCAGCAGAGCTTCCCCTCGTTTACTAAGCTCTGGAGCAAATGTCAATGCAACGTGTTCAGTTTATTTGCCTTTGGTTACTACCAACAGGGGGCAACGCAATCTCTTCTCCACCACTCTGTATAAACTTGTCCCCCGAGTATCCTCCTCCTCCTCCTTTGTTTCTGGGACAGTTTCCACTGGCAGTGGCCGGTGACGATCTTTCTATGTTAGGAATCATGTGAGTTGTGATGAACTTCATAATGAAATCCGGGTGATCTGATGGCACATAAGATACAGGGAATGTCCTGAATTCTTCTAGGAAGACTTATTTTGTCTTTCTCACCACAAATAGGAGAGTGATGGTGAGATCGATCGCTATGATGCCGGGACCATCTCCTGGTGACATCGGTTCTCAGACCCCCCGCTCCTGTAATTGGCAGTTATTTTATTATAATGTTTTCTCAAAAGAGCCCTCAGTTGTCATGTCTATTGGTACCAAATCCCATATTTCTCAGACGCAATTCATTACATTTTGTTTTTTGTAAAATCCAATTCATTTATTTGAACCCATATTAGTTATTACAGGACATCTAGATATTGTCAAGAGGAAATCCAGGTACAGTATGGAGATTTTTTTTTTTTTCCTTGGAACAATGTAACTATTCATATATCATACCTGTGGGATCCCTCTAGATCAGCCTTTCTCACTCTTTTCCAGAAGAGGAACCCCTAAAATAATATTCCAGTCTCAATAAACCTCGGCTTAAACCAATTCTTCAGTGGGAAGAATGTTCCTTACATTGGTGATCAGTGAGAAGAATGTTCCTTACATTGGTGATCAGTGAGAAGAATGTTCCTCACATTGGTGATCAGTGAGAAGAATGTTCCTTACATTGGTGATCAGTGAGAAGAATGTTCCTTACATTGGTGATCAGTGAGAAGAATGTTCCTTACATTGGTGATCAGTGAGAAGAATGTTCCTTACATTGGTGATCAGTGAGAAGAATGTTCGTTACATTGGTGATCAGTGAGAAGAATGTTCCTTACATTGGTGATCAGTGAGAAGAATGTTCCTTACATTGGTGATCAGTGAGAAGAATGTTCCTTACATTGGTGATCAGTGAGAAGAATGTTCCTTACATTGGTGATCAGTGAGAAGAATGTTCCTTACATTGGTGATCAGTGGGAAGAATGTTCCTTACATTGGTGATCAGTGAGAAGAATGTTCCTTACATTGGTGATCAGTGGGAAGAATGTTCCTTACATTGGTGATCAGTGAGAAGAATGTTCCTTACATTGGTGATCAGTGGGAAGAATGTTCCTTACATTGGTGATCAGTGAGAAGAATGTTCCTTACATTGGTGATCAGTGAGAAGAATGTTCCTTACATTGGTGATCAGTGGGAAGAATGTCCCTTACATTGGTGGTCAGTGGGAAGAATGCTCCTTACATTGGTGATCAGTGAGAAGAATGTTCCTTACATTGGTGATCAGTGAGAAGAATGTTCCTTACATTGGTGATCAGTGAGAAGAATGTTCCTTACATTGGTGATCAGTGAGAAGAATGTTCCTTACATTGGTGATCAGTGAGAAGAATGTTCCTTACATTGGTGATCAGTGAGAAGAATGTTCCTTACATTGGTGATCAGTGAGAAGAATGTCCCTTACATTGGTGTTCAGTGGGAAGAATGTTCCTTACATTGGTGATCAGTGAGAAGAATGTCCCTTACATTGGTGATCAGTGTGAAGAATGTTCCTTACATTGGTGATCAGTGAGAAGAATGTTCCTTACATTGGTGGTCAGTGAGAAGAATGTTCCTTACATTGGTGATCAGTGAGAAGAATGTTCCTTACATTGGTGATCAGTGGGAAGAATGTTCCTTACATTGGTGATCAGTGGGAAGAATGTTCCTTACATTGGTGGTCAGTGGGAAGAATGATCCTTACATTGGTGGTCAGTGCAAACTATGGAAATATCAACTCAGGAGGTTGTATAGGGACCACATCTAGCCCCCCTGAGACTATTGAGCTTTGGATCATTTATCATTTTGGCCATCTATATGAATTGTGAGCAGATTTTCCACCTAACGATCTTTAAATCTGATCTAATTATCCAATCAGGTGTAATAATGGCCCCTTTTGTGGGCAGCTGTAGGAAAGGGTCTGAGTGGTAATTTGGACTGGTGTGGGTTTCCTGTGCGGGTGTAATGTTCCTGTACGGAGTGTCTCAGATCTCTGGGCTGTCAGCTCTTCAGCCTCACTCAGACAAAGCTGAACAATACCCCCGGGGTGGGAGGGAGCGGGCTATTCACCAACAATCACCAGCCGCCTCTCTATAGCATCAAACAGGCCGGGGGGCTGCGAGTGCGGCAGGAGGAGGGCCGCGGCTTCTCACACCTCTCCCTGGCAGGTGATAAACAGGAATTCTGCCATTCAGACACAACTGCTAATTATCTGGCATCATGGCCGGGGGCCAGGACAGAGGAGTTCACGGAGGAGGCTGCGCTACTGCTCTGTGTGCGACGCTGGCACACTGGATGGCGGGCGCTGTTGTAGACTGTGATACAACATGACCCTCTATGTACAGCCGCCGACCAATGGCACACTTCATAATTGTCAAAAAAAAAAAGATGGAAAAGCTAGCTGCCATAACCCCGGTATCCTCTTCTTCAGCAGGCAGATAAAAGTGGTCTCTGCGGCGGATTCGCAGCAAGATCACTTTTATCGGCTCCCCGGTACCCTCTGCAGCTTACCGAAGCCGTCGGTAGCGGCGGAGGCGATCGGGATCTTCTCCCTGTTAGGCATGGAGATGAGTGAGGGGGAAGATGGCCCCCCACCCGTCTCCATATCAATGCAGGGCGGAAGCGACGTCAAAACGCCACTTCCGCCCATAGCTCTTAAAGGGACTTTTTTTTTTTCAAATGACATTTAATTATTTTTTTATTTTTTTATTGCATTTTAGTGTAAATATGAGATATGACGTCTTTTTGACCCCCAGATCTCATATTTAAGAGGTCCTGTCATGCTTTTTTTTCTATTACAGGGGATGTTTACATTCCTTGTAATAGGAATAAAAGTGACACAATTTTTTTTTTTTTTAAAAAGAACAGTGTAAAAATAAAAGGTAAAATAAATAAGAAAAAAAAAAAATTTAAACACGCACCGTCCCGCCGAGCTCGTGTGCAGAAGCGAACGCATGTGTGAGTAGCGCCCACAACAGTGTAAAAATAAAAAATAAAAGGTAAAATAAATAAGAAAAAAAACATTTTTAAACGCGCCCTGTCCCGCCGTTGTTTTATTGTTTCTGATCATGCGCAGTCTGTCTTTTCTGATTTTTTTTTTTTTGTACGAAAACGATACACATTGAACGAAGATCGTTCCTTCTGTTCCTGTACAAGAAAAATTTTGGAGATTGTCCCTTCGGGAACTTTCATCCGAAAATTCGGAACCGGCTGTCGAAAGCTGTGAACACACTATACGAAAATCGTACGAAAATTCTTTGGACGAAAATGTCCGATTTTCTTATAGTGTGTCCTTAAAAGATAACTAAAGGTTCCGTTTAAAAAACAAAACAAAAACAAACATGTTATATTTACCTCCTCTGTGCAATTGGTTTTGCACAGAGTGGCCCCCGATCCTCCTCTTCTGGGGTTCCCCCAGTGGCGCTCCTGGCTCCTCCTCTTCTCCAGTGCCCCATCGGAGAAGCACGCTCCCTTGGGGGGCACCCGTGCGGGGCACGCTCCTGTGTCCTGCTGCTGCGTCATTTGGATTTGATTGACAGCAGCAGGAGCCAATGGCTGCACTGTCCCCTAATCTATCCAATCAGGACCTGAGACACCGGCTGGAGCGAGTGTGCTCGTCCCCGGCTCAGGAAAGTAAAAGGGAGGCTCGGGGGGGGCTGGTGCACTACAAGAGGTTTCTCATAGAATGCATTGAGGTGAAAACCGTGAGGGTTTACAACCCCTTTAATAGCCTAAAGTAGTGTGCATGGACACATAGGATAACACTATAAGGACTCTTGCCATAGGTGTGCACCTTAAAGCTCAAAAACATGCATGTGAATATACATGGACAATGTCAGTAGAGCAGTGGACGGTGTCAGTAGTTATATATTTATTTTTATTTTTTATTATTTTTTTTTTTTAATTACATTTTTGGTATTATTTTTTTTTAATTTTTTTTAGAAGCCCCGTTATGGGGCTTTGCTGAAATATCAGGGGTTTAAACGGGGGGGGGTCTGTGCCACACAGGGTGATTTAGGGTGTGCCCAGGCACACCCGGCACACCCTGTGCGCACACCTATGCCTCTTGCACACTGCAGCTTGTTAAAGCTCAGTACAGCTTTTTTTTTTTTTTTTTTTTACGGAAATAAAAATACAGCCCATTAATTGTAATGTGCTTATGTACACAGGCGCGTAAACAAGCGCTGTGCATTATTCAGTAAAAAAAAAAAAACAAATATAAAAAATTATAAAAAATTACAATTATAAAATTTTTGGTCAGTAATTTACATCTCATGCGCGCGTTTGCGAGCAAATATGCGCAACTACCCATTTACATATTGTGCAGAACAAGAACGCATTTTCGCACAAATACGTGCACAAAATTGCGCGACCGCATATGCGCTAAAATGCACGAAAATACATACAAAAAACAAAAAACAAAAGTAGGCTGAAAAAGTAGAAGCTCAAACAGGAGTATCGTGCGCAGAAGGCCTTTAGCTTCATAGAAGCTTAAAAACGTTAGTGTGCATGGAGCCTTATTCTGTATGAATAGTTTTATTATTGTTAATGTTGTAAAGCGCTGCGTAAACTGTCGGCGCTATATAAATCCTGTATAATAATAATAATAATAATAATATTGTTACTTTGTAAAGTTTTGTTTCTTCTTTGTAGGATTTTTTTTTTTTTTAACTTCTGATCACCTTTCCTGTCTCTGGAAAACTGGCTTTGTGTGTTGGAGATGATTGTCTTGCTGAAATGTCCTCCCTCGTTTCATCTTCATCATCCTGGTAGATGGCGGCAGATTTTTATCACCATTGATCCTTCCTTCAATGATATGAAGTTTGCCGGAACCGTATGCTGAAAAACAGCCCCGCCCCCCCACCATGACGTTCCCACCTCCAAACCTCACTGTTGGTATGGAGGGGGGGGGGGTTTGGGGGTGATGTGTCATTTGACCTCCAAACATGGTGTGTATTATACATTTTGGAACTGGGTAATGAGAGGTCAATAATAGGTACCACATCCCATTAAATGAACAAAGTAAACAAAGAGAAGCAGGCGGGATTTTTAAAGGTAACCGAGTAATGTACAAATAGATTTGTTAAAAAAAAAAATTATTTATACAAAGTTTGTTTAAAATGACAAAAAAATGTGTTCACACAAATCACATATCAATTCAAGTATCATGTACAACCACTTCTTACTCTACATGTTTCGCTCATAAGGGCTTCCTCAGGAGTTTTTGAAAGTGTTGCATGAAGTTTAAATACTACAAAAGAAACAACAATCATGAATAATTGTACTTAAAAGTTGCCATGAAAAACCATATGGTTTCAGGTCTCTCCCCAAAACAATCACCAGCACCCATTTAATGCAGCCTCACCAGCACCCATAAAATGCAGCCTCACCAGCACCCATAAAATGCAGCCTCACCAGCACCCATCAAATGCAGCCTCACCAGCACCCATAAAATGCAGCCTCACCAGCGCCCATCTAATGCAGCCTCACCAGCACCCATAAAATGCAGCCTCACCAGCACTCATAAAATGCAGCCTCACCAGCGCCCATCAAATGCAGCCTCACCAGCTCCCATCAAATGCAGCCTCACCAGCGCCCATCAAATGCAGCCTCACCAGCGCCCCTCAAATGCAGCCTCACCAGCGCCCATCAGATGCAGCCTCACCAGCGCCCATCAAATGCAGCCTCACCAGCGCCCATCAAATGCAGCCTCACCAGCGCCCATCAAATGCAGCCTCACCAGCGCCCATCAAATGCAGCCTCACCAGCGCCCATCAAATGCAGCCTCACCAGCACCCATCAAATGCAGCCTCACCAACTCCCCTCAAATGCAGCCTCACCAGCGCACATCAAATGCAGCCTCACCAGCGCCCATCAAATGCAGCCTCACCAGCGCCCATCAATGCATGTTTGCTTGCTTCCATACATTCGGGATTTGTGACACAGACACAGTCTTCCGCCGCCACTGTGCCTCTGACACTATGTGCGAACGGAGCGGTGTCTGCCTGCTGATGCTGAGACTTAGTTGCTTGCTTCAGAGAGAAGAGAGAGTAGGAACACCAGTGGCCGGGTGCCCTAGGCAGCAGGGCGCCCTAGGTGGCTGTCTAGTTTGCCTAGTGGTAGCATCGGCCCTGGTCACCGACAAGGGGCAGGAATACTTTCTAATTACTGATAGATTTCAGATGGTGTCTTGGCTTTCCATGCCTATTTGCACCTCCCTTTCTTCGTGTGTTCAATACTTTTCCCCTGTGTCATTTTGTTTTATTACACAGAACTTCATTTCTGAACGTATTTGTTTTGGTGTCTTTGTATGTATGGATTGCATGGGGTTGTTACCGACATGTGCTGAAAATATCATGTCAATAGCGCCTTTATAAATATATTTACCTAGAAAAATGGTGAGGTGTTCAATACTTATTTTACCCGCTATGTGTGAGTATGGAAGGGTGATGATGATGATGGGAGGTTGTGGTTTTTAAATGTGGCTGCTGACCGGAAATTGGTGGCAGAAACGTTTTGTACGATTGGTAAAGGGAATTATTCACAGCTGTATAAATCTGCCCCCAAGAATCGGCTACAATAAACCCACAATGATTCATTGAACACAACATACTTTTTTTGTGGCTTGCCCTGTAATTGATTTTATCTCAGCAGCCATTCAGCTGGGCTGTGAGTTCTTCTGTCTGATGACCGAATGTAACAATCGTTGTGCTGTCTCTCTGGGGTGCAATATTTAGGTAGAATTTTTGTTTTATTTATTTCAGGCATTTATACAGCACAGTGACATCAATTTCTATTGAGTTTTACATACAGTACATTCACATCAGTCCCTTTGCTCAAAGAGCTTACAATCTAACGTCTCTGTCTCATACACTGGGGGCCAGTTGAGACAACAGGAGACATTTATCCGACCAGCATGTCTTTGGGAGGAAACCGGAGTACCCGGAGGAAAGGCATGCACACAGGGGGGGGGGACATGCAAACTCCATGCAGATATTGTCCTGGGCGGGATTCAATCCGGGGCCCCAGCGATGCGAGTGCTAACTGCTAAGCCACTGTGCTGCCCCCACCTTTTTTTCATCCTTTGTTCCATCTCAGTGCTGCTGATCTCTTGCAGCCTCTTTGCAGCCACTTCCTGTCTACATGCAGTCCGGCGATGGCTGCGTGGAATTTTTTTGTTTGGGGGGGGGGGGGGAGTTCAGTGGATCATGTCTGTGTAATTTGTGCTGAAATGGCCACTTGTAGCCCCCATCCAAAGTTCATGTGACAGAGTGACAACACAGGAACACAATTGGGAGACAAGGACACTGCGTTGTCACCCTGTAACAGGAAGAGCGTGAACAAGGGTGACAACACAAGAGCATGACTGGGAGGTAGGGACACAGCGTTGTCACCCTATAACAGGAACTACTTTAGCACGGTTGACAGGGTGACAACACGAGAGCACAGATGGAAGACAGGGACACACAGCGTTGTCACCCTACAACAAGTGCCTGAGTAAGGATGACAGGGTGACAACGCAGGGGACAACTGGGAGACAGGGACTCAATGTTGTCACCTTATAACAGGAAGTGCCTGAACTAGAATGACATGGTGACAACGCAGGAGACAATTGGGAGACAGGGACACAACGTTGTCACCTTATAGCAGGAAGTGCCTGAACTAGGGTGACATGGTGACAACACAGGGGACAATTGGGAGACTGGGACACAACGTTGTCACCCTGTAATAGGAAGAGCGTGAACAAGGGTGACAGGGTGACAACACAAGAGCACAGATGGAAGACAGGGACACAGCATTGTCATCCTACAACAAGTGCCTGAGCAAGGATGACAGGGTGACAACGCAGGAGCACAATCGAGAGGTAGGGACACAGCGTTGTCACCTTATAACAGGAAGTGCCTGAACTAGAATGACACGGTGGAAACGCAGGAGACAATTGGGAGACAGGGACACAACGTTGTCACCTTATAACAGGAAGTGCCTGAACTAGGGTGACATGTTGACAAGGCAGGAGACAATTGGGAGACTGGGACACAACGTTGTCACCTTATAACAGGAAGTGCCTGAACAAGGATGACAGGGTGACAACGCAGGAGCACAGCTGGAAGACCGGGACACAGCGTTGTCACCCTAAAACAAGTGCTTGAGTAAGGATGACAGGCTGACAATGAAGGAGACAACTGGGAGACAGGGACTCAACGTTGTCACCTTATAACAGGAAGTGCCTGAACAAGGGTGACAACGCAGGAGCACAATTGAGAGGTAGGGACACAGTGTTGTCACCCTATAGGAGGAAGTGCCTGAACAAGGGTGACAGGGTGACAACACAAGAGCACAATTGAGAGATAGGGACACAATGTTGTCACCCTATAGGAGGAAGTGCCTGAACAAGGGTGACAACACAAGAGCACAGTTGGGAGACCGGGACACGGCGTTGTCACCTTATAACAGGAAGTGACTGAACAAGGACAGGATTTTATTTTAACAAACGTTGAAATTTAAAATAATTAAAAATTCCTTTTGAAATCTTATGATGTAAAGACTTGGGGGACAGTTCTACATATAGAGAAATGAAGCCAAAAGGGGTGAAATGGAAGCCATGCCCCCCCCGGGCGGGGTGAGGTTCGGGGCCCGATGCCCCTGGCAGGGTCCGTGCATTTTGTGGAATGTCTGCAGATGTCTTCTACAGGAAATTTGGAGTAATATGGAGCATTGTGTGCGGGGAACAGTCATGTCCTGTTCTTGGCCCAGGAACTGGGAATATCGGGGTGGGGGGGAGAATAGGGGGCTTTCCGTGGAAATAAAGGATATGTTGTTGTGTATATCCAGCAGAAAACAAGAGTGCTTCAGTGCAGGCGCGGCACCCTCCGGGGGGAGGCCTCATGATGCACCGCGGGGGGTGACACGCTCCTTTAGCAGCTCCCGCCTGCGGGCATCGCACAGATCCTGTATTGTCCCCCCCAATGTGTTCTCTGCCCCGGAGTCATCGGCGGCCAGTCACAGGATTCATTGCAATCCAATTATATCATGAAAGACTCCGAACTCCTGACTGATGGTAATGCTGGAGGACGCGGACATGGGGGGTCTGAGACGCCTGTACCCCAGACCCATCGATTGGCCATGATGTGACCGACAGTCCATGATTGGTCTCTCCCCATTACTAATTATTGCTGCACCCCCAACATCCTCCAATAATCACCAATTCATACAAATCCTTTTCTTCTGAAGGATCTAATAATAATAATAATAAAATAATAAAATAATAAAGTTTTTGTAGACTCTCTGCCGTCTCCTATTATATTGTAAAGTGATGTGCAAACTGTTGGCACCATATAAATCCTGTATAATAATACTTTATAACGGGGGTCTCCAAACTGCAGCTCAGGGGCCAGATGTGGCCCTTTGAGTGCCTTTAGTTGGCCCTTGGGCACAATTCTATCCACTGATACGAGACACCTCCATCCACTGACACCAAAGACAGAGCACTACACTACTCCTCCCACTGACACCAATGATGGGGCACTATTCCTCCCACTGACACCAATGATGGGGCACTATTCCTCCCACTGACACCAATGATGGGGCACTATTCCTCCCACTGATACCAATAATGGGGCACTATTCCTCCCACTGACATCAATGATGGGGCACTATCCCTCCCACTGACACCAATAATGGGGCACTATTCCTCCCACTGACACCAATGATGGGGCACTATTCTTCCCACTGACACCAATGATGGGGCACTATTCCTCCAACTGACACCAATGATGGGGCACTATTCCTCCCACTGATACCAATAATGGGGCACTATTCCTCCCACTGACACCAATGATGGGGCACTATTCCTCCCACTGACACCAATGATGGGGCACTATTCCTCCCACTGATACGAATGATGGGGCACTATACCTCCCACTGATACGAATGATGGGGCACTATTTCTCCCACTGATACCAATAATGGGGCACTATTCCTCCCACTGACACCAATGATGGGGCACTATTCCTCCCATTGACATCAATGATTCGGCACAATTCCTCTTGCTGACACCAGAGACTGGGAACAATTCTCATCCAGTGATGGGGCACTATTTTTCCACTGACACCAACAGTGGGGCACTATTCCTCCTACTGACACCAATGAAGGGGCACTATCCCTCCCACTGACACCAGTGATGGGGCACTAGTCTTCCCACTATTAACAATGATGGGGCATTATTCTTCCAACTGACACCAATGATGGGGCACTATTCCTCCACAGATACCAATGATGGGGCACTATTCCTCCCATTGACATCAATGATGGGGCACTATTCCTCCCATTGACATCAATGATGGGGCACTATTCCTCCCATTGACATCAATGATGGGGCACTATTCCTCCCATTGACATCAATGATGGGGCACTATTCCTCCCATTGACATCAATGATGGGGCACTATTCCTCCCACTGACACCAATGATGGGGCACTATTCCTCCCACTGACACCAGTGATGGGGACACTATTCCTCCCACTGATACCAGAGACGGGGAACTAATTCTCATCCAGTGATGGGGCACTATTTTTCCCACTGACAACAATAATGTATTTCTTTTTTGTTTTTTTTTACTCCCACTAACCACCAAGCCTATAGCATTGTTTACTCCCACTAATACCAGGACATTTTCTACTCCCACCGGTCACAGTCCGCCCCCCCCCCCCCCCCATTATGAAGGGCAGTAAACTGGCCCTTCGTTTTGAAAGTTTGGAGACCCCCCTGCTTTATAATAATGTGATTTATAAAAAAAGGATGGGGGCCCATCTCTATGAAATGTCTAACAACAAAGAAAAGAAAAATACTCTAGAATGGGACTTTTGAGGCACAACACATGTCTATAAAAACACAATTCACTTGATATCAATAATCATAAAAAAAAAGGTTTTCCACATTGATCCATAAAGTATCCTATCATATCCCAATATGGTACAAGTATTAAGACTTTGATGTAATAAAACAACACATTGTATCAGAAATGACTTTTCTTGTGGTCCGACGCGTTTCGTGTAATAATCAGGAGCTCAGGAGCCGCCAAAATGCTTCTTCACTTAGTAATCTAAACAGAAGCAGTCAAAATTATAAAAGATTCATCATCCCGCGTGACATAAGAAATTGCAACACCCACCAATTTATTCTCTAGCTTTAAAAAAATTCTATATTGTTTAGGGGGGAGGGGGGGTTTCTGATTACATTTCTAGCAAAAAAATAGTTACATAGTAAACAAAAGTGACAAAAAAAGGCCTGGAGCTGAAGAGGTTAAAATAATCCCCAGTGATCCTGCCATGGAGGTCCTTGTTTAGGCACTTCCTGTTACGGGGTGACAACACGCTCTCCCTTGTCCCCCCAATTGTGCTACTGCGTTGTCACCTGGTCACATGGGCTTCCATAGCAGGGTTTTCAGCACACGTTACACGGGTATGGGTCACTTCTGTCACCCTCAGGAAGCCTGAGAAATTCCATGCAGCTCGGAATACACGTACGTAGGAAGTGGCTGCAAAGTGGATGCAGGAGATGAGCACTACTGAGACTTCTGCAGAACATAGACCGCATAATTCACTTGTTCTATATATTGCCAGAATTGTGAACAGGACTTCTCTGGGTCATAAATATAAATTCAGGGAATAAAGAGGGGTCATGTGATTTGCAACAGGCAATAGGGGGGGCACCTGATCCATGTCACGGGATTGGCCGTCTCCTGTCCTGGAGCTCCCACGGCATTGTATGTATTATAATGAGTTCAGGCTGTGACTTGCCCTCCCTTATCTTGTTTTGCTCCTCTGTGATGCAACATACAGGACACACCAGGGTGGAAATGAGAATCTTCCCTTCCTCTGCTTGTTTCGCAATCACTGCAAATGAATGCAAATCGAATCACAAATTGGCGATCGCTGTGCATGCTGAGCTGTAATCAAATGGCAGAGTCCTATAAATCCCCCCGATCACATACACCATGTACAGTATAGAGGGCAGAGTCCTATGAATCCCCCTGATCACATACACCATGTACAGTATAGAGGGCAGAGTCCTATGAATCCCCCCGGTCACATACACCATGTACAGTATAGAGGGCAGAGTCCTATGAATCCCCCCCGGTCACATACACCATGTACAGTATAGAGGGCAGAGTCCAATGAATCCCCCCGGTCACATACACCATGTACAGTATAGAGGGCAGAGTCCAATGAATCCCCGCGGTCACATACACCATGTACAGTATAGAGGGCAGAGTCCTATGAATCCCCCCGGTCACATACACCATGTACAGTATAGAGGGCAGAGTCCTATGAATCCCCCCGGTCACATACACCATGTACAGTATAGGGGGCAGAGTCCTATAAATCCCCCCGATCACATACACCATGTACAGTATAGAGGGCAGAGTCCTATGAATCCCCCCGGTCACATACACCATGTACAGTATAGAGGGCAGAGTCCTATGAATCCCCCCGATCACATACACCATGTACAGTATAGAGGGCAGAGTCCTATGAATCCCCCCGGTCACATACAACTTGTACAGTATAGAGGGCAGAGTCCAATGAATCCCCCCGGTCACATACACCATGTACAGTATAGAGGGCAGAGTCCTATGAATCCCCCCGGTCACATACACCATGTACAGTATAGAGGGCAGAGTCCTATGAATCCCCCCGGTCACATACACCTTGTACAGTATAGAGGGCAGAGTCCTATGAATCCCCCCGGTCACATACACCATGTACAGTATAGAGGGCAGAGTCCTATGAATCCCCCCGGTCACATACACCTTGTACAGTATAGAGGGCAGAGTCCAATGAATCCCCCCGATCACATACACCATGTACAGTATAGAGGGCAGAGTCCCATGAATCCCCCCGGTCACATACACCATGTACAGTATAGAGGGCAGAGTCCTATGAATCCCCCCGGTCACATACACCATGTACAGTATAGAGGGCAGAGTCCCATGAATCCCCCCCGGTCACATACACCATGTACAGTATAGAGGGCAGAGTCCTATGAATCCCCCGGTCACATACACCATGTACAGTATAGAGGGCAGAGTCCTATGAATCCCCCCGGTCACATACACCATGTACAGTATAGAGGGCAAGGTCCTATGAATCCCCCCCGATCACATACACCATGTACAGTATAGAGGGCAGAGTCCTATGAATCCCCCCGGTCACATACACCATGTACAGTATAGAGGGCAGAGTCCTATGAATCCCCCCGGTCACATACACCATGTACAGTATAGAGGGCAGAGTCCTATAAATCCCCCCGGTCACATACACCATGTACAGTATACAGGGCAGAGTCCTATGAATCCCCCCGGTCACATACACCATGTACAGTATAGAGGGCAAGGTCCTATGAATCCCCCCCGATCACATACACCATGTACAGTATAGAGGGCAGAGTCCAATTAATCCCCCTGATCACATACACCATGTACAGTATAGAGGGCAGAGTCCTATGAATCCCCCCGGTCACATACACCATGTACAGTATAGAGGGCAGAGTCCTATGAATCCCCCCGGTCACATACACCATGTACAGTATAGAGGGCAGAGTCCTATGAATCCCCCCGGTCACATACACCATGTACAGTATAGAGGGCAGAGTCCTATGAATCCCCCCGGTCACATACACCATGTACAGTATACAGGGCAGAGTCCTATGAATCCCCCCGGTCACATACACCATGTACAGTATAGAGGGCAGAGTCCTATGAATCCCCCCGGTCACATACACCATGTACAGTATACAGGGCAGAGTCCTATGAATCCCTCCGGTCACATACACCATGTACAGTATAGAGGGCAGAGTCCAATTAATCCCCCTGATCACATACACCATGTACAGTATAGAGGGCAGAGTCCTATGAATCCAACGCGTTTCGCGGTCTAAGTGCCCCACTTTATCAGGGCTTGACTGGCAACAAAGTGAACAAACCAGAAGCGAACTGGACCTATGTTGGTATTTTTTCCAGTGTGAATTCCAAGCACAGGCCTTATAAGCAGCTTGTTTGGCAGTCTTGCATAAGGAGAGCAGAGCTGTGGGAGGGACCCAGCAACTACAGGAGGGGGCAGAGACAAGACCAGTCACCCTACACACAGATAGAAAGTATAAAGCTGTGGGAGGGGCTCAACAGGCTCCACCCACTACAGGCCACCTGCAGAAAACTACAGGAGGGGGAGGAGATAAGACCAGTCATCCTGCACAGGGAGAGAGAGCAGGGGGGTGGGAGGGGACAAGTAGGCTACACCCACTATGTGCCATCTGCAAGAATACTACAGGATGGGGCGGAGACAAGACCAGTCACCCTGCACAGGGAGAGAGAGAAGAGCTGTGGGAGGGGCTCAGCAAGCTCCACCCACTACAGGCCGCCTGCAGAAAACTACAGGAGGGGGCGGAGACAAGACCAGTCACCCTACACAAAGAGAGAGAGAAGAGCTGTGGGAGGGGCTCAGCAGGCTCCACCCACTACAGGCCGCCTGCAGAAAACTACAGGAAGGGGGCGGAGACAAGACCAGTCACCCTACACAAAGAGAGAGAGAAGAGCTGTGGGAGGGGCCTAGCAGGCTCCACTCACAGAGGCGGAAACAAGACCAGTCCCCCTGCACAAGGAGAGAGAGCGCAGAGCTGTGGGCGGGACCCAGAAGGCCCCACCCACTACAGGAAACTACAGGAGGGGGCGGAGACAAGACCAGTCACCCTGCACAAGGAGAGAGAGCAGAGCTGTGGGTGGGACCCAGAAGGCCCCACCCACTACAGAAAACTACAGGAGGGGGCGGAGACAAGACCAGTCACCCTGCACAAGGAGAGAGGGCAGCAGTGGGCGGTCTTTATTACAGGAAGTCTCACATTGGATTACTGCTCAGATCTGGGAGAAATACACAAAGATCACCGAGATTCAGGAAGAAGACACATGGAATGGATTTGCATGCTATTTGATTCGCAGAGTTCAGCTTCCATTGTGGGGAAGTTTAAAACTTCTGATGGATTATTACCGATGTCCCTGAGAAATTCAACCTTGCTTCCTGTTCTGGTGACCACAAAGGAAGTGACAAAAATCCACCTGACGGGGACTCAGCAATAAAAATCTCAGAGGCTCTAACCCCCTCTTCCCTCATCCCCACGCAGTTCGGTCTCCCCCCTCTGTCCCCTTATTCTGCGCGCTCCTCCTTCTCTAACTACACCCTCACTCCGCGCTCTCCCGTACCTTCACCTCACATGCCCCCCATCCCCCGCGTCTGTACCCTCATCCCGCATGCTCCTGTCTGCCGTGAAATAGAAATACTAAACGCTATAAATAAATACGTCTGAAGCCGAAAAAAGCATTAAAATTCGGCGCACTGTTCTGTATATATATATATAGGCTTAACCCTTTGCAGCCCGAGGCACGGCCCCCCCCCCCCCCCACCCCTCCCAGCCTGCGTTCTTGGCAGGGGTGACTCTTATCAGAGCCGGCAGGAAATCTGCTCCCCTTCTTGGCACTTCCTCAGGAACTCCCGCCCCCCCCATCCTCGCCCTTCTCCACCTCTACCCCCCCCCCCCCTCCTCCTTCTTCTGATTTATCCCTCTCACTTCCTCAGGCCTCCTTCCCTGACCCCGGCTTCCTGCCTGCGGGAGGGGCGCTCTCTCTGGACGCATAGCAGCCTCTACCAGGGGCTCAATCACACGGGGAGCACAAGACATCCAATATTATTACATTGTAGAAGAGACATGTCCATCAAGTTCAACCTGTATGTGCACGCGCGTGCGTGTGTAATGTGTGTGAGGTTTATGTGTTCGATCCAGAGGAAGGTAAATATAAAAAACAACCCATACGAGCAAAAAAAAAAAACGATCTTCTGACTGCAGCCTGATACTGTATACACTCACCGGCCACTTTATTAGGTACACCTTGCTAGTCCCGGGTTGGACCCCCTTTTGCCTTCATTCTTGGTGGCATAGATACAACAAGGTGTTGGAAACGTTCCTCAGAGATTTTGCTCCATAGTGACATGATAGCATCGCGCAGTTGCTGCACATCCATGATGCCAATCTCCCGTTCCACCACATCCCGAAAGTGCTCTATTGGATGAGATGTGGTGAGTGTGGAGGCCATTGGAGTACAGGGACCTCATTGTCCAGTGGTGAGATGATTGGAGATTTGTGACATGGTGCATTATCCTGCTGGAAGGAGCCATCAGAAGATGGGGACACTGTAGTCATAAAGGGATGGACATAGTCAGCAACAATACTCAGGTAGGTCGTGGTGATTATACCATGCTCAATTGGTACTAAGGGGCCCAAAGTGTGCCAAGAAACCCCCCCCCACCACCATTACACCCCCACCACCAGCCTGAACCGGTGATACAAGGCAGGATGGATCCATGCGCCAAATTCTGACCCCACCATCTGAATGTCGCAGACGAAATCCAGACTCATCAGACCAGGCAACGTTTTTCCAATCTATTGTCCAATGTTGGTGATCCTGTGCCAATTGTAGCCTCAGTTTCCTGTTCTTAGCTGACAGGAGTGGTACCTGGTGTGGTCTTCTGCTGCTGTAGCCCATCTGCTTCAAGGCTGGATGTGTTGTGCGTTCAGAGATGGTATTCTGCATACCTTGGGTGTAACGAGGGGTTATTGGAGTTACTGTTGCCTTTCTATCATCTGGAACCAGTCTGCCCATTCTCCTCTGACATCAACAAGGCATTTTCCTCCACACAACTGCCGCTCACTGGATATTTTCTCTTTTTCCCACCATTCTCTGTAATCCCGAGAGATGGTTGTGTGTGAAAATCCCAGAAATACTCACACCGGCCCGTCTGCCACCAACAACCACGCCACGTTAAGTCGCTTATTCTGATGCTCAGTTTGAACATCAGCAAGTCGTCTTCACCACGTCTAGATGCCTAAATGCATTGGGTTGCCGCCATGTAATTGGCTGATTAGCAATTTGTGTTACCGAGCAATTGACCAGGCGTACTCTAATAAGGTGGCCGGTGAGTGTTTAGCTATGATTAAGCACTGACTACAGTGTGAAACGCGTCAGTTTTCCTGCAATTTTCTGCTGTGGCATGTATCTTTGATGATCATCATTCAATAAAGGTAATTCATTATTTTGAGTGCGGCTGTCCAGGACCTTTTCTCTCCAGTGAGTATTTATGTCGGGTCCACAGGAGGAGACACCATGAGCATAGCTCCCAACTGTCCCTGATTTGGAGCAATATCCCTCATTCCTCCTCATTTGTCCCTCATTTTGGGTCTCATCTATATACCCTGTTTTCCCGAAAATAAGACCTAGCGTGATTGTCGGTGATGGCTACAATATAAGCCCTAACCCCCAAATAAGCCCTAGTTAAAGTCCTTGTAGGTCTTATTTTCAGGGTAGGGCTTATTAGGGGGGTAGGGCTTATATTGCAGCCATCACTGACAATCACGCTAGGTCTTATTTTCGGGGAAACAGGGTAGTTATAGTATAGAAAATGCACTTTTTATCTATCAAAAAGTGTTTTCCAGCGCTAAATCCTTCATTTAATTTCTAAATTGCTACATTTGTAAATTCCAAAAGCCAATATAAAGGAATAGTAGTGGTAAAAAAAAAGCACTTGTGGGTTTATCCAATCTTGTTTTTCAGTATAATTCTCCTTTAAGGGGGCGTGGCAGGGGGTGTGTCCTATGCCTGCATACTTTTGCTGATAGGTGTCCCTCATCCCCATCTCAAAAAGTTAGGGGGGGGGGGGGTGACCACGAGAAGGTCGCACATTTCTGTCTGCAGAGTTTTCTCTTCCTGTTTTCTGTAGAATAACTTGAACAAAGTCCGCTTCTTACATCAGGTCCCCTCCCCCCCCCCATACCAAAGTGCTGCATTAATGTGTGAAACAAAAAAAAATTCTCTGGGGAAAAAAAAAGTTAGAAGCTTCCCCAGGCTCTCTTCAAACCATGCAGGTGCGAGGGAGCGCGCGCACGCGCCTGTGCGCGGGGTGTGTAGGGCAGCACATTGATTTCAGTGAGTTCTACCTCTCCCTGTGCCCCCCACCCCCACCCCCCCATGTTATAACATATCCTGATCATGTAATCAGTCAATATGTAATCAATATCCAAGAGGTCAGGATGTAGTTGTTCTGCAGATCGGCGGTTGTATGAGGGTTGGATTGTATAGAAGATTTATTGTTGTAACAAATGTAACATTATACAATGCATGGAGCTCCAACCAGCCGCCTCCACCAAAAGGGGAACTCTGTGGACTCTGATGTAAAGGGGAACTCTGTGGACTCTGATGTAAAGGGGAACTCTGTGGACTCTGATGTAAAGGGGAACTCTGTGGACTCTGATGTAAAGGGAAACTCTGTGGACTCGGATGTAAAGGGGAACTCTGTGGACTCTGATGTAAAGGGAAACTCTGTGGACTCGGATGTAAAGGGGAACTCTGTGGACTCTGATGTAAAGGGGAACTCTGTGGACTCGGATGTAAAGGGGAACTCTGTGGACTCTGATGTAAAGGGGAACTCTGTGGACTCGGATGTAAAGGGGAACTCTGTGGACTCTGATGTAAAGGGGAACTCTGTGGACTCTGATGTAAAGGGGAACTCTGTGGACTCTGATGTAAAGGGGAACTCTGTGGACCCTGATGTAAAGAGGAACTCTGTGGACTCTGATGTAAAGGGGAACTCTGTGGACTCTGATGTAAAGGGGAACTCTGTGGACTCTGATGTAAAGGGGAACTCTGTGGACTCTGATGTAAAGGGGAACTCTGTGGACTCTGATGTAAAGGGGAACTCTGTGGACTCTGATGTAAAGGGGAACTCTGTGGACTCTGATGTAAAGGGGAACTCTGTGGACTCTGATGTAAAGGGGAACTCTGTGGACTCTGATGTAAAGGGGAACTCTGCAGATTCAGATGTAAAGGGGGACTCTTGTTATTAACTTCATATGATTAAAAATGTTATTTAATAGCAAAATATATGTATAGTTTATACTACAAAAAAAAAAGAGCTGTGCACCGCTAAAGTGTTTGGGTTTGACTTGAAGAAAAGGTGGCGACCCTACAGGGCATGCTGGGACTTGTTGTTTTCCGGGGTTAAATGGTTATCATGTGTCAGGCTGTATCCTGAAGGTACAGAGAGGAAGAGGACGTGCGGCACAGGAAAGCCACGATCAGCTGGGGGACTCTATTGTGACACGGAGCCGGGCTCTACATCGCAAAACATTACAAGATCTATTCTGGACGTGTCATGTGATCCGATTCACTGGGGGGGGGGGCAATTATGATTGGGTTGGGTAGCGATGAGAGGAAGATCCCAAAAGAACGCCATCTCATATGCTGTGATATAAAGTATCTCACATAAGTAAGTACACCCCTCACATTTGTGTAAATATTTTCTTCTATCTTTTCATGTGACAACACTGAAGAAATGACACTTTGCTACAATGTAAAGTAGTGAGTGTACAGCTTGTATAACAGTGTAAATTTGCTGTCCCCTCAAAATAACTCAACACACAGCCATTAATGTCTAAACCGCTGGCACCAAAAGTCAGTACACCCCTAAGTGAAAATGTCCAAATTGGGCCCAATTAGCCATTTTCCCTCCCCGGTGTCATGTGACTCGTTAGTGTTTCAGGTCTCAGGTGTGAATGGGAACTCTGCGAGTTCAGATGTAAAAGGGGAACTCTGTGGACTGTGATTTAAAGGGGAACTCTTGTTATTAACTTCATATGATTAGAAATGTTATTTAATAGCAAAATATATGTAAAGTTTATACTACAAAAAGAAAAATAGCTGTGCGCCGCTAAAGTGTTCGGGTTTGACTTGAAGAAAAGGTGGCAACCCTACTCGGGAGCGCGCCCGCACGAGTGCCCCCATGGAAAGCAGCTCTCCGTGGGGGCACTCGATGTGGGGAGGAGCCAGGAGCGCCGCTCTATGCAAAACCCTTGCACAGAGGAGGTAAGTATAACATGTTTGTTATTTAAAAAAACAAACAAAAAAAAACGAAGCTTCACTTTAATATTTGTGTCATTCTCAAAACTTTTGGCCACGGCTGTACACAATATTTACACATAATACTTCCAATTTGTACCCTATAAATTAAGATGTTTAATATACAAAGTAACATTAATTATCAGGTGTAGAGATTTTCCAGCGCGCTGATTAATCTCGGGCCAGTGGCGAGCAGTCGCTCTCTTTTCTCTCGCTCTCTTTTATCACGCTCTCTTTTCTCTCGCTCTCTTTTATCTCGCTCTCTTTTCTCTCGCTCTCTTTTATCTCGCTCTCTTTTCTCTCGCTCTCTTTTCTCTCGCTCTCTTTTATCTCGCTCTCTTTTCTCTCGCTCTCTTTTCTCTCGCTCTCTTTTATCACGCTCTCTTTTCTCTCGCTCTATTTTATCTCGCTCTCTTTTCTCTCGCTCTCTTTTCTCTCGCTCTCTTTTCTCTCGCTGTCTTTTATCTCGCTCTCTTCTCTCTCGCTCTCTTTTCTCTCGCTCTCTTTTCTCTCGCTCTCTTTTCTCTCGCTCTCTTTTATCTCGCTCTCTTTTCTCTCGCTCTCTTTTATCTCGCTCTCTTTTCTCTCGCTCTCTTTTCTCTCGCTCTCTTTTCTCTCGCTCTCTTTTATCTCGCTCTCTTTTCTCTCGCTCTATTTTATCTCGCTCTCTTTTCTCTCGCTCTCTTTTCTCTCGCTCTCTTTTCTCCGGGATGATGTGTACTTCAGTAGGCTTGTGATTGCGGTTTCTCCATTTCTCATTTCCTGTAGTTGCTGGAGAAGCTTAATGACATTTTATTATTTAGCCTGCGTCCGGATGACCTGCAGGGTTTCAGGTTCCGCAGAAGGAAGATTTATGTTTTTCTTTTTCCTTTCATTTAAAATGTGGCCAATTGTTGTTGAACTTAAAGTGGTTGCAAAGTCAAAAGCTTTTTTTTTTTTATCTTAATGCATTCTATGCATTGAGATAACTGTGTGTAAAAGCCCCCCCCCCCCCATATACTTACCTGAGCCCCCTCTCTATCCAGCGATGTTGCAGGATTGTCTCGGCTGCTCGGAACTCCCCTCCTCATTGGCTGAAACAGCAGCCTGGTGCCATTGGCTCCCGCTACTGTCAATCAAAGGCAGTCAGCCAATGAGGAGAAAAAAAGGGGGCAGGGCCGGGCCCCAGCTCTGTGTCTGAATGGATACACGGAGCTCCAGCTGTGGCTCAGGTGCCCCCCCAGAGCAAGCTGCCATCTTTGGGGGGGGCACTTGACAGGAGGGAGCGGCCAGGATAGCCTAAGAAGGACCCCAGAAGAGGAGGATCGGGGCTGCTCTGTGCAAAACCATTACACAGAGCAGGTCAGTATAAGATGTTTGTCATTTTTACCAAAAAAAAAAAAAAACACACGACTTTATAATCACTTTAACCACTTCAGCCCCAGGAGGATTTGCCCCCTTAAAGTGGCGTTCAAACCCGAAAAAAAAAAAAATTAGTAATGCGTTTAAAAAAAAAATTAAAAAAAACATTTGGAGAAAATTTTTTTTTTTTCTCACCTCTAAATGCCTGTTGTTAGGGGGTCCCTCGTAATCTGCCTCCTTCGGCGCCTGGGCTCTTGACATCACTTCCCACGACGCAGGAAGGGAGATCGCCTCTTCCCCCATCCCTCTTGTCAATCATCTGGGACACGTGACCGGTGCCAGTGACAGCGCGTGGCGCGGCTCGCGCATGCGCAGTGGGTGCCCGGCTGTGAAGCCACGGCCGGGCGCCCACAGTTAGAATGCCGGCGTCGCCGAGCGGAGGGGGGGGGGGAACGAGCGGGGCTTCCATCCCCCGCATCGCTGGACCCAGGGACAGGTAAGTGTCCAATTAAAAGTCAGCAGCTGCAGTATTTGTAGCTGCTGACTTTTAATTTTTTTTTTTTTTTTTTAAAATGGAAACCCCACTTTAATGACCAGGCCATTTTTTTTGCGATACGACGCTGCGCCGCTTTAACTGACAATTGCGCGGTCGTACGATGCTGTACCCAAAGAAAGTTGACGCCCTTTTTTCCCCACAAATAGAGATTTCTTTTGGCGGTATTTGATCACCTCTGCGTTTTTTTTTTTTTTGCACTATAAACAAAAAAAAAAATTTTTTTTATAAATATTTTTTTTTTTACTTTCTGATATACATATCCCCAAAAAATATATTAAAAAAAATGTATTCATCAGTTTAGGCGGATATATATTCTTCTACATATTTTTGATCTGCAGGTGTGAATGTAGAGTCAGAACGGATGGATGGACGGATGGATGGATGGACGGATGGACGGATGGATGGATGGACGTGTCATTCCTGATGGGCTATTGGGTTCTGAAAGCTGCTGGTGGCGGTTATCCGAATACCCACACAGTGGCTGCATCTGATTGGTTGTCAGTTTTTGCACCCGGTTCCTTCGATTTGTCATATTGAAGGATGTCAGGCAGGAGAGGGGGGTGACAGGGCCACCCATGAAGGGAAAAGGGCGAAATGCGCTGAGTGTATGTCCAGCTCTAGTCATAAGGCGGTGATCGAGTGTCTGTGGGTACCATCAGGCTGTGTTCTCCTCCTGTGCCCCCCCCCCCATCTGTCTGCCTTTGTATACACACAGTGATGACCCCCGGAATATAATACTAATAATTCAGATCCATCCGGCTCTGTGCTTCGGGGTGTTATACACAACGACGTGTGTGTCCGGACCTCCAGCCCCCGACTGAGAGCCGTGCCGCCGTCCCTCCAAATAAACACAGCAGCTGCAGATGTGCTGAGAGTAAACTGTATACAGGCCGTACGCGGCGTGCCGCTGAGCCCCGGCCGCCTCTCTGCCATTTCCTGCCTCCGCTGACCTCTCTGCTCTCCAAGCCCGGCTGGGAAAATGGCCAAACGCTCTCAGCGGTTCCCACAGCCCCTCGGCCTGAGCGACTCCTTATCGGGGGGAGGGGGGGGGTGGACAATGCTCAATTCTCCATTGTGCCGATATAAATATAAAACCCGCTATAAAGTGCCGAGATCGCCGCCTCTGCTCTAGGTGTGACCCAAAACTCCATTGTGAAGACTTTTCATCCAGCGGACCCTCATTGTAGAACTTATTATGGGATTTATTATAGAACTTATTGTAGAACTTATTCAAAGTAAACCCAAAACAATGATCTTCTCTTATTTACTCCCTTTTGGTCTTTTAACTCCATTCCTGCCCACCCTGGTGTCTTTTAGAGCAGTTCCAAACACCCCGGGGGGGTTGGGTGATCAGGGCCATCTTAATGCATGGGCACTGCATTGCCAGGTGCATGGGGGCCCCATGATAATCTTGCAATACATCATACTTGCCAATCATCCCAGATTTGCCGGGACAAAGCTGTCCCAAGATGGCTGCATCCAGGGCAGTGTCCCGAAACCTGTACTGTGCCCTCCTGATCTCCCCCTGTACTGTGCCCTCCTGATCTCCCCCTGTACTGTGCCCTCCTGATCTCCCCGTACTGTGCCCACCTGATCTCCCCTGTACTGTGCCCTCCTGATCTCCCCTGTACTGTGCCCTCCTGATCTCCCCCTGTACTGTGCCCTCCTGATCTCCCCTGTACTGTGCCCTCTTGATCTCCCCTGTACTGTGCCCTCCTGATCTCCCCCTGTACTGTGCCCTCCTGATCTCCCCCTGCACTGTGCCCTCCTGATCTCCCCCTGTACTGTGCCCTCCTGATCTCCCCCTGTACTGTGCCCTCCTGATCTCCCCCCGCACTGTGCCCTCCTGATCTCCCCCTGTACTGGGCCCTCCTGATCTCCCCCTGTACTCTGCCCTCCTGATCTCCCCCTGTACTCTGCCCTCCTGATCTCCCCCTGTACTGGACCCTCCTGATCTCCCCCTGTACTCTGCCCTCCTGATCTCCCCCTGTACTCTGCCCTCCTGATCCCTCTGATCTCTCCTGTACTGTGCCCTCCTGATCCCTCTGATCTCCCCCTGTACTGTGCCCTCCTGATCTCCCCCTGCACTGTGCCCTCCTGATCTCCCCCTGTACTGTGCCCTCCTGATCTCCCCCTGTACTGTGCCCTCCTGATCTCCCCTGTACTGTGCCCTCCTGATCTCCCCCTGCACTGTGCCCTCCTGATCTTCCCCTGTACTCTGCCCTCCTGATCTCCCCCTGTACTGTGCCCTCCTGATCTCCCCCTGTACTGTGCCCTCCTGATCTCCCCCTGTACTGTGCCCTCCTGATCTCCCCCTGTACTGTGCCCTCCTGATCTCCCCCTGTACTGTGCCCTCCTGATCTCCCCCTGTACTGTGCCCTCCTGATCTCCCCCTGTACTGTGTCCTCCTGATCTCCCCCCGCACTGTGCCCTCCTGATCTCCCCCTGTACTGTGCCCTCCTGATCTCCCCCTGTACTGTGCCCTCCTGATCTCCCCCTGTACTGTGCCCTCCTGATCTCCCCCTGTACTGTGTCCTCCTGATCTCCCCCTGCATTGTGCCCTCCTGATCTCCCCCTGTACTGTGTCCTCCTGATCTCCCCCTGTACTGTGCCCTCCTGATCTCCCCCTGTACTGTGCCCTCCTGATCTCCCCTGTACTGTGCCCTCCTGATCTCCCCTGTACTGTGCCCTCCTGATCTCCCCCTGTACTGTGCCCTCCTGATCTCCCCCTGTACTGTGCCCTCCTGATCTCCCCCTGTACTGTGTCCTCCTGATCTCCCCCCGCACTGTGCCCTCCTGATCTCCCCCTGTACTGTGCCCTCCTGATCTCCCCCTGTACTGTGCCCTCCTGATCTCCCCCTGTACTGTGCCCTCCTGATCTCCCCCTGTACTGTGTCCTCCTGATCTCCCCCTGTACTGTGCCCTCCTGATCTCCCCTGTACTGTGCCCTCCTGATCTCCCCCTGTACTGTGCCCTCCTGATCTCCCCCTGTACTGTGCCCTTTGTGTTGATTATTCTTTGATTCATGGCATGTTTTCTTATTGTTTAAAATCAATTTTATTGAAAACACTAATAAATGTATGTTTATTTTTATCAACTATTTAATTAAATATCAAATATTCTAATTCTTGACAGTAGGTGCCTAAATTGGGGCAGGCTGGTAAGGGCCCCAGAGTATTACTTTGCCCAGGGGCCCATGATGCTATTAAGTGATTCTATTAAGACAGGCCTATCGGCGATTATGTGAGTGGGCTACAGGAAAATGGCGCCCGCCTGCACACAGTCCCAGCACACTGTAAACCTTAATTAGGTAAGAAGGGCTTCAGCTTTGTCCCCCACTCATAGGAGAACCCCACAGCCCCACAGCCCCAGCACACTTCTTTCGAATATGAAAAAAAGAATGGCTTTGGCTTTGTCTCCCCACCTGTAAGAGAACGCTCTTTAATGCGTTTTGACATTGTTGGGCTTAATCGTAGAAGCCCCACATGGGCAAAAAGCATCATCGGGAGGGTTCTCCTACAGGTGGGGGATAAAGCTGAAGTCATTCTTACCTAATTAAGGTCTACAATGTGCCAGGACGGATCATGTCAGGACAGACGTATGATGACCTGATTTTGAAAGGAACGGGGCCAGAGACATGACCTGAAACAAGCATGCAGCCAGTGAAGTATTGAAACTCTTAATATACACATACTGTACGTGTCCCCGGTATTGGCTGACCTGATAGGTCAGAATTTCACAATCAGGAGCTTATATTGGACCTTTGATTGTCTTCTACATGGATATCACTTGACCTTCTCTTCGCTCCTGATAATGGTTAGGCACCTCAAGCAGATCGTTTGGTTTTTCGGTCAACCGATCTGATATCTTTGTGATATTAGGGCGATCGCAGAGCTTCGCAGTTCATATCTGGGTGGACAACTCCTCATGACCCCATCCTGTGAAATCCCGGCTCTGGCAGAATATGGAGAAGACCCTGTAAGATTCGTACAGTCGCTGGAAGGGCGGAGCGGATTCTGGACATTCCTAATATTTGATGTCATTGAATAACTGGAGTTCTCCCCCCTCCGTTCCTTAAAGAGTAACTCCACTTTTGTTGAGGAAAAAACAATCGCAAGGATTTTAACCCCTTCCCACCCAGACTTGGCGTTCCATTTAACTGGCTGTTATGCCCAAGGTGGGAGGGGGGCAGAAATGACTGCCTGGTCATGTGACCACTATGATTGGTTGTCACAGTGGGAGCTGGTCCCACCGGCTACCGATCATTACTAGAGACTAGAGCTGTCTTTGGCATCGTTGGTAATAGTGGGACAAATAGTGTTCTATCATTTATATCAGTGGAAAGAATAGTGCCCCATTGTTGGTGTCAGTGGGGGAATAGTGCCCCATTGATGAGGTCAGTGGATCATTGGTGTCATTGATGAGGTCAGCCTCATCATTGGTGTCAGTGGGAGGAATAGTGTCCCATGACTGGTGTCAGTGGGAATAGTGCCCCATTGTTGGTGTCAGTGGGAGGGTTAATGCCCCATCATTGGTATCAGTGGGAGGAATAGTGCCCATCATTGGTGTCAGTGGAAGGAATAGTGCCCCATCATTGGTGTCAGTTGGAGGAATAGTGCTCCATTGTTGGTGTCAGTGGAAGGAATAGTGCCCCATCATTGGTGTCAGTCGGAGGAATAGTGCCCATCATTGGTGTCAGTGGGAGGAACAGTGTCCCATTGTTGGTGTCAGTGGGAGGAATAGTGCCCCATCATTGGTATCAGTGGGAGGAACAGTGCCCCATTTATGAGGTCAGTGGGAGGAATAGTGCCTCATCATTGGTATCAGTGGGAGGAATAGTGCCCCATCATTGGTGTCAGTGGGAGGAATAGTGCCCCATCATTGGTGTCAGTGGGAGGAATAGTGACCCATCATTGGTGTCAGTGGGAGGAACAGTGCCCATCACTGATGTCAGTGGAAGGAATAGTGCCCTATTGATGAGGTCAGTAGAAGGAATAGTGCCCCATTGATGAGGTCAGTAGAAGGAATAGTGCCCCATTGATGAGGTCAGTGGGAGGAATAGTGCCCCATTGATGAGGTCAGTGGGAGGAATAGTGCCCCATTGATGAGGTCAGTGGGAGGAATAGTGCCCCATTGATGAGGTCAGTGGGAGGAATAGTGCCCCATTGATGAGGTCAGTGGGAGGAATAATGCCCCAAGGGCCAGGTAAGGGCAAGCAAAGGGCCACATCTGGCCCACAGGCTGCAGCTGGAGACCACTTCTTTAGATGTTAGTAACCCTTGGAGAGTGTCCAGTGGCATAGCATGGATTGCCAGCGCCCGGGGCAAGGCAAATATTGCACTACCAGACACTCAGCGGGTGTGCGCCCATTGCTCTCCTCAACTCCGCCCGCTGTGACCTATAACCTACACAGCCTAAGAGAGGACAGAGAGAGGCTGGAGTGCCCTGCTGCCAGAACCAGACCGGGAGCATGCAGAGACCAATCTCCTGCCTCTTCTTACCTCGAATCCTTACTAATTTTGCACCCCCAAGAATTTTGCACTCAGGGCAACTGCCCCTGTGGCCCCGCCTATGCTATGCCAGTGGGAGTATCTCACCAAAACTTACATTCCTTTTGCAGGGGATGTGTGACTTGTATTTTAGTGCAGACTTCTGGGGAATTCAGTGAGCCAATCACGCAAACTGGAAATGACATTTCTGGGGGGGGGCGCTCTGTATACCATCTGTGTATAAAACTCCTCCAGGTGGCCACATTGCATTTAATTATATAGGAAAGTACAGCGCAGCAGATTGGAAAGGAAAGGTCATTTTTTATAACGAATTACAATTGGTCTTGTGTAGCAATTGTTTCTGCTATTTTATTATTTTTTTTTAGCTATTTTTTCCTCCATTAAAGTGTCATTACCCTTTAATCCCATCCCCCCCCACCCACCCCCCCCACCCCCAATGTGAGCGAAGACCACCACCTCCTTCCTGCTCTACGGCACCCAGATGTCCCCGGCAGGTGGTGGACCATTTGTTGTCACCGTGTGGCAGGTTCCTGGAGGTACCTGTGGTCTGTCCATGTGAATACACAAGGATGGAATGCTCAGAGAGGATTCTGGGTAATCACCATGTGGTCAGGCTGTCCTGTGTTAGCAGAGTCCTGTGACGTGATAATGAAGCAGATGGGGGGAGATGTCACACCGATCTCACATGAATAAATGTTTCCTTTTAAAAGTAAATCTGCAAACAAAGCAGCAAATTCAGACATTGGATGGGATGACACCATACACACGTAGAGTGATCATCGGTGACAACCGCATGTCCAGAGATACAGCAGCGGGACTACAGGCACATCCCCCGTCTTCCTCCCATGTATCCTTATTAATTCTTCATTAATTACATTCCTATCACAATACATATACATTTTACAGAAATTCTCCACCTTTTACTATTGAGCTCCGGTCAGTGACTGTGCCTAGGCTGAGATGATGTCATCGGTCTGCTGCAGGCAGGAGGAAGCATTTCCTCAATCACCCCTCCCCCCAGTGATCAGACTGCAACATTGTACCAAGTCACAAAGTCAGAGGCTTTTATATCACTTAAAGCATATACAGTCAGTAACTTTGAACGACTCCATCAGTACAACCAGCAGTGGTGGCATGTCCATAAGGGGCACAGGGGTGTCTGTATCCATCAGTGGCGGCTGGTGCTCAAGAATTTGGGAGGGAGGGGGGGGCGCAAACTAACTGAAAAATTCTGAAAAATACTGAAACAAAAACATCAAATGCAGCCTGACTGTGCCCATCATACGCAGCCACTGTGCCCATCAAATGCAGCCACTGTGCCCATCATATGCAGCCACTGTGCCCATTATATGCAGCCACTGTGCCCATCAAATGCAGCCACTGTGCCCATCATATGCAGCCAACTGTGCCCATCAAACGCAGCCACTGTGCCCATCATATGCAGCCACTGAGCCCATCAAATTAAGCCACTGTGCCCATCATATGCAGCCAACTGTGCCCATCATATGTAGCCAACTGTGCCCATTATATGCAGCCACTGTACCCATCAAATGCAGCCACTGTGCCCATCATATGTAGCCAACTGTGCCCATTATATGCAGCCACTGTGCCCATCATATGCAGCCACTGTGCCAAGCAAATGCATCCACTAGGCCCATCATATACAGCCAACTGTGCCCATTATATGCAGCCACTCTTCCCATCATATGCAGCCACTGTGCCCATCATACGCAGCCACTGTGCCCAGCAAATGCAGCCACTAGGCCCATCATATACAGCCAACTGTGCCCATTATATGCAGCCACTGTGCCCATCATATGCAGCCACTGTGCCAAGCAAATGCATCCACTAGGCCCATCATATACAGCCAACTGTGCCCATTATATGCAGCCACTCTTCCCATCATATGCAGCCACTGTGCCCATCATACGCAGCCACTGTGCCCATCATATGCAGCCACTGTGCCCATCATACGCTGTCACTGTGCCCATCAAATGCAGCCAGTGTGTCCATCATATGCAGCCACTGTGCCCATTATATGCAGCCAACTGTGCCCAGCAAATACAGCCAATTGGGCCCAGCAAATGCAGCCATTGTGTCCATCATTTGCAGCCACTGTGCCCATCATATGTAACCAACTTTGCCCATCATATACAGTCACTGTGCCCATCATATACAGCCAACTGTGCCCATCATATGCAACTAACTGTGCCCATCATATACAGCCAACTGTGCCCATCATATGCGCCCTGAACCCACCCAGTTGTGTGACAATAGCGAATTAATATTTGAATCAATATTCGCTATTGTCTTCCTGATTCTCCTCCCGGCCGGCCAACTAGGAAGCGTCTTAGGACTCCCTGGCCAATCGGGTCTCAGGACCTACTTCCTGTTCAGCCGGGAGGAGAAGCAACGGCCCCCGGCTCTTCTCAAGGCTGGAGAGAGGAGCAGCAGCCCTACCCCAGATCCTCGTCATCTGCCTCTGATCGCCGCCTTCCCGTTTGTCACCCGTGGTGGGGGGTGTTAGTTTGCTGCCCCCCCCCCAAAAAAAAATATTAAGCACCAGACACCACTGACAGCCAGGGCAAAAAGTATATGGGAAAAAATTCCTGTTCCTTTAGCAATGTTGGCACTGGCATGAGACAAACTACTTGATAAAAGACAAAAAAACTTTATTTACAGCTCATGATAAAAACATGAGTGTGTATATAGACATAAATTTATAAAAACAAAGTCATCGGTGGACCATATTGATAAATCTGATACAAAGTATACCCCAAATGGACAAAGTAGGTAGAGGTATGTGGGTTCAAATCCATAGGTCATAAGTAGATATTCGCATGTGATCACATGCCTGACGAAGGAGTCCTGCGTAGCGCCGAAACATTGCAACATACTTTTTTGTGATGTGATCTTTCTTGAATTAAAACCGTTTGTAGGAAATTGATGATCCTTGGTGTGCTGGCGAATATCTAATTAGCGCACAGGTTCCAGTATCCAGCTGGTGGTGGTCACTACAGCACCCAGTACCTTAAAGAGCTCATTCCAGGAACCTGTGCGATGGGAATATGGACTGTGCAAATCCATAGGTCAACACGTTTCGCCTAATATATGACTTCCTCAGGACCATAACATGCAGGTTATCGAACTAGAACAAATAAATAAGACACCATTACTATAATGCATATAAATATACACTATATTACCAAAAGTATTGAAACGCCTGCCTTTACACCCAGATGAACTATAATGACATCCCAGTCTTAGTCCGTAGGGTTCAATATTGAGTTGGCCCACCCTTTGCTGCTATAACAGCTTCAACTCTTCTGGGAAGGCTGTCCACAAGGTTTAGGAGTGTGTCTATGGGAATGTTTGACCATTCTTCCAGAAGCGCATTTGTGAGGTCAGGCACTGATGTTGGACGAGAAGGCCTGGATCGCAGTCTCCGCTCTAATTCATCCCAAAAGTCTTCTATCGGGTTGAGGCCAGTGAAGTACCTCCACCCCAAACTCACTCATCCATGTATTTATAGACCTTGCTTTGTGCACTGGTCCAAATCATTTGGTGGGGGGGGGGGAGATTATGGTGTGGGGATGTTTTTCAGGGGTTGGGCTTCTCCCCTTAGTTCCAGTGAAGGGTGTCAGCATACCAAGACATTTTGGACAATTTCATGCTCCCAACTTTGTGGGAACAGTTTGGGGACAGCCCCTTCCTGTTCCAACATGACTGCGCACCAGTGCACAAAGCAAGGTCCATAAAGACATGGATGAGCGTGTTTGGGGTGGGGGAACTTGACTGGCCTGCACAGAGTCCTGACCTCAACCCGATAAAACACCTTTGGGATGAATTAGAGTGGAGACTGCGAGCCAGGCCTTCTCATCCAACATCAGTGCCTGACCTCACAAATACTCTTCTGGAAGAATGGTCAAACATTCCCATAGACACACTCCTAAACCTTGTGGACGGCCTTCCCAGAAGAGTTGAAGCTGTTATAGCTGCTAAGGGTGGGCCAACTCAATACTGAACCCTACGGACTAAGACTGGGATGCCATTAAAGTTCATGCGCGTGTAAAGGCAGGCGCACCAATACTTTAGGTAATATAGTGTATGTGGGTCCAAATCCATAGGTCAACGCGTTTCGCCTAATATATGGCTTCCTCGTGACCATAACGTGTGGGGTATCGAACTGGAAGAAGTAAATACGACACCATTACTACAATGCATATAAATATACATGCATGTCACATGAAAATACCAAATAGCTTTAACATGCGCTTACATTCAAAATGGCAGGATGTCAACTAGTCTCGTGTTGACATGCCACCATTTTTAATGTAAGTGCGCGTTAAAGCTTTTTGGTATTTTCATTGGGACAGGGGTTATGACTCTTCTTTACTCTGTCCAAGATGAACAAAAATGTTATGCCTTTAGTTACAAAGTAAATAGATTTCTTTTTAAAGCGGAGTTTAGTGTCACTTAAAGGGTTCCCCCAGTTGAGGGAGGATGAGCGGGTTCAGTGAGTCCTCCCGTGCGCACACATCTGGCGTTGTTGTCACATCTGGAGGAAAAAGTAATTAAATTCCACATGTGGGTCTGCAGGAGATGGTTTGGTAATTTTAGCGTCCCGTGGCTCATTCTGGGGATATAAATCCGTCCTCTCCCAGGACTATTAGAGCCTCTCTGTGTTATTACAGTGAGAGTTGTATGACTCTGATATACGTCCTCCCAGTGTGGCTCTGTTCCAGGTCAGCAGCATTGGAGCCCGGCCCGTCCTCCTAATTGGAAGCAGCAGATCCTAATATAAGTCAATTGGGGGGGAGGGGGGCTATAGTCATCCTAAACACAGGCGAGTCTCTTCTTGGACGGTCCCAGGAACAGGACTTCTCTGTATCTTCTGGGTCATTCATGAAGGTACCGGATCAGGGGGTCTCCAATCTTTTCAGTATGAGGGTCACATTGTATATTTTGCAAATATTCACAAGCCAAAACAATCAGTCCACTCTTTCACATCAGAGCCCCCCCCTCCCATTACATCAGAGTTCCCCCATCATATCAGACCACCCCATCACATCAGAGCCCCACATCGCATCAGAGGCCCCCATCACATCAGAGGATCCTCCATCACATCAGAGGTCCCCCATCACATCAGAGGATCCTCCATCACATCAGAGGTCCCCCATCACATCAGAGGATCCTCCATCACATCAGAGGTCTTACCATCATATCAGAGGTCCTCCCATCACATCAGAGGTCCCCCATCACATCAGAGGATCCTCCATCACATCAGAGGTCCCCCATCACATCAGAGGATCCTCAATCACATCAGAGGTCCTCCCATCACATCAGAGGTCTTCCATTACATCAGAGGTCCTCCCATCACATCAGAGGTCCCCCATCACATCAGAGTCTCCTCCATCACATCAGAGGTCCTCCATCACATCAGAGGTCCTCCCATCACATCAGAGGATCCTCCATCACATCAGAGGTCCTCCATCACATCAGAGGTCCTCCCATCACATCAGAGGATCCTCCATCACATCAGAGGTCCTCCATCACATCAGAGGTCCTCCCATCACATCAGAGGATCCTCCATCACATCAGAGGTCTTACCATCATATCAGAGGTCCCCCATCACATCAGAGGTCCCCCATCACATCAGAGGATCCTCAATCACATCAGAGGTCCTCCCATCACATCAGAGGTCTTCCATTACATCAGAGGTCCTCCCATCACATCAGAGGTCCCCCATCACATCAGAGGATCCTCCATCACATCAGAGGTCCTTCATCACATCAGAGGTCCTCCCATCACATCAGAGGATCCTCCATCACATCAGAGGTCTTACCATCATATCAGAGGTCCTCCATCACATCAGAGGTCCCCCATCACATCAGAGGATCCTCAATCACATCAGAGGTCCTCCCATCACATCAGAGGATCCTCAATCACATCAGAGGTCCCCCATCACATCAGAGGATCCTCCATCACATCAGAGGATCCTCCATTACATCAGAGGTCTTCCCATCACATCAGAGGTCCCCCATCACATCAGAGGATCCTCCATCACATCAGAGGTCCCCCATCACACCAGAGGATCCTCCATCACATCAGAGGTCCCCCATCACATCAGAGGATCCTCCATCACATCAGAGGATCCTCCATCATATCAGAGGATCCTCCATCACATCAGAAGTCCTCCATCACATCAGAGGTTCTCCCATCACATCAGAGGTCCTCCATCGCATTAGAGTCCCCCATCACATCAGAGCTCCCCTATCACATCAGAGCCCCCCCCCCATCACATCAGAGCTCCCCTTCCATCAAAGTCCCCTTTTCACACCATGGTCCCCCATCACATCAAAGTCCCTCTTCCATCAAAGTCCCCCTTCCATCATAGTCTCACTTTTCACACCAAATCTCCTTTCAAACCTGAAGCCTCCCTTCACATCAGAGCCCCCCATCACATCAGAGTTTCCCCCTTTCATCTGAGACTCCCATCACATCAGAGTCCCCACATCATATCAGATTCCCCCTTCTATCAGAGTCTCCCTTTCACATCAGAGCCCTCTCCCCCCCCCCCCCCCATCACATCAGAGTTTCCCCCATCACATCAGAGTTCCCTTCCATCAAAGTCCCCTTTTTACACCAGAGTCCCTCATCACATTAAAGTCCCTCTTCCATCAGAGTCCCCCCTTCACATCATAGTCTCACTTTTCACACCAAATCTCCTTTCAAACTTGAAGCCTCCCTTCACATCAGAGTCTCCCCTTTCACACAAGAGTCCCCCCTTTACATCAGAGTCCCCCCTTTGACATCACATCCCCCCATCACATCAGAGCCCCCATCAAATCAGAGTCCCCCATCATATCAGAGTTTCCCCCTTTCACATCAGAGTCCCCCCATCACATCGAATTCCCCTCTTTCATCAGAGACCCCACATCACATCAGATTTCCCTCTTTCATCAGAGTCCCCCTTTCACATCAGAACTCCCCCATCACGTAAGAAGCCCCACCCCACATCATAGTTCCCCTTTCATGTTAGAACCCCCACCCCCTCCTCACATCAGAGTTGCTGTGTGCTGGGTATAATCCTGTAACAGACCGGTTGGGGTCCTTGGGCCGTAGTTTGGGAACCCTTGTTCTAGAACAATCTGATGTGATGTGGGGACTCTGATGTGATGGGGGTCTCCGAGGAAAGAGCATTGATTTGTGATTGGCTGCAGAGGGGTTTGTCCATTTTTAGCTTTAGATGTGGGAAGTTCTAGGGGGTAAGAAGGACTCCCGAGCCTCAGATTTGCAGACGTTTTTGGAGAGGGATCTGACCATGTATGGGTTCCTTTCTATTGGTTCACACATGTTACATTGTATTTCAGAAAGAATGGCAAACTGCAGGTTGGAGCACCCGAATTCTACATGCCAGACTCTTCCCATCACTCTTCCCATCACTCTTCCCATCACTCTTCCCATCACTCCTCCCATCACTATGCAACACAAAGCATTGGTGGGGAGAGAATACAGAGAACAATGGACTTCCTGCTCTGGCAGACACACAGCATTGCATCCAAGGAGACGTCAATCCAATCACTGACTCCTCAAAGAAGCTTTACATTTTCAAAAGTCATCTACTGCAACTTTCATTAAAATGATCTCTGGTGATCCCGCCATGAAGGTTCTTGTTCATTTCCTGTTATGGGGTGACAACGCTCTGTCTCCTGGTTGTGCTCCTGGGTTGTCACCTTGTCTCACGGACTACAAGTGACCTTTTCACCACACATCACACAGACATGGTCCACTGTTGTCACCATCAGGAAAACAATCCTGAGAAATGCCGTGCAGCCATCGCTGGAGTGCATGTAGACAGGAAGTGGCTGAAAAGAGGCCGCAGGAGATCAGCAGCACTGAGATCTAACAAAGGATAAAAAAAAATGGTGTAAACAGTGTTTATAGTGCACAAAGCAAACTAACCTCAATCTGGGGTTACAACAAGCAAAGGGATCGGTGATGAGGTTTGTCACCAGCCTGGGATGTCATTATTGGGAGCGGACACCTTGTATGGAGTGTCCACCATGTGGTGCCCGACCCCGGGGACCGTATTCACCTCGTGTCACTGCCGAGAGCAAATGTTTCCCTGTGTGGTGTGACCTCTGACCCCGGTGTGTAAACATGGAGGACCCCGATATGAGCTGGGGGGGGGGGGGACTGCTAATTCAATTACCGATCAATTAGACACGTCTCTATGGGATCCCTGAAATTGACTCATTACTACTATTACTATGGGACCCAATCACTGTCTGCCTCCAATCACTATCTTCGTCCTATCTATATATCTGTTTTATATTTATCTATAATTTATCTATTTCTCTCTATCTATTTTTAATGTAATTATTTTATATTTATCTAACTATAATTGATTTATCTCTCTCTCTGTTTGTCTATAATGGATCATTCTATCTATCTAATTTATATTTATCAATTTACAAATGATCTATCTATCTATCTATCTATCTATCTATCTATCTATCTATCTATCTATCTATCTATCTATCTATCTATCTATCTATCTATCTATCTATCTATCTTATATTTATCTATCTATCTTTGATCTAATTATTTTATATTTTTCTATCTATAATTGATTTATCTCTCTCTCTGTCTATAATTGATCATTCTATCTATCCATCTATCATTGATCTATCTATTTTTATATTTAGCAATTTATAAAGATCTGTCTATCTAGCTATCTAGTTATCTTTGATTTACTCCTTTATTCTTCTATCTATCTATCTATCTATCTATCTATCTATCTATCTATCTATCTATCTATCTATCTATCTATCTATCTATCTATCTATCTATCTATCTATCTACCTATCTATCATTGATTTCTCTCTCTCTCTCTCTCTCTTTTCTCTCTCTCTCTCTCTCTCTCTCTCTCTCTCTCTCTCTCTCTCTCTCTCTCTCTCTCTCTCTCTCTCCCTCTCTCTCTCTCTATCTATAATTGATCCAATTATCTATCTATCTATCTACTATCTATCTATCTATCATATTGATCTCTCTCTCTCTCTCTCTCTCTCTCTCTCTCTCTCTCTCTCTCTCTCTCTCTCTCTCTCTCTCTCTCTCTCTCTCTCTCTCGTTGTTCTCGTTCTCTCTCTCTCTCTCTCTCTCTCTCTTCTCTCTCTCTCTCTCTCTCTCTCTCTCTCTCTCTCTCTCTCTCTCTCTCTCTCCCTATCTATAATTGATCCAATTCTATCTATCTATCTATCTATCTATCTATCTATCTATCTATCTATCTATCTATCTATCTATCTATCTATCTATCTATCTATCATTGATTTCTCTCTCTCTCTCTCTCTCTCTTTTCTCTCTCTCTCTCTCTCTCTCTCTCATCTCTCTCTCTCTCTCTCTCTCTCTCTCTCTCTCTCTCTCTCCCTCTCTCTCTCTCTATCTATAATTGATCCAATTATCTATCTATCTATCTATCTATCTATCTATCTATCTATCTATCTATCTATCTATCTATCTATCTATCTATCTATTTATCATTGATCTCTCTCTCTCTCTCTCTCTCTCTCTCTCGTTGTTCTTGTTCTCTCTCTCTCTCTCTCTCTCTCTCTCTCTCTCTCTCTCTGTCTCTCTCTCTCTCTCTCTCTCTCTCTCTCTCTCTCTCTCTCTCTCTCTCTCTCTCTCCCTATCTATAATTGATCCAATTATCTATCTATCTATCTATCTATCTATCTATCTATCTATCTATCTATCTATCTATCTATCTATCTATCTATCTATCTATCTATCTATCATTGATTTCTCTCTCTCTCTCTCTCTCTCTCTCTCTCTCTCTCCTCTCTCTCTCTCTCTCTCTCTCTCTCTCTCTCTCTCTCTCCCTATCTATAATTGATCCAATTATCTATCTATCTATCTATCTATCTATCTATCTATCTATCTATCTATCTATCTATCTATCTATCTATCTATCTATCTATCCCTGATTGAACGTTAGATTTTTTTTCCTGCCTCTCTGAGCTCATTCTAGAATCATTTCCTAGCGATGGCCGGCCGGTCACCAACAGGACAGTTTGTGTCATTTGTCACATCAGAAGGTGATTGTTGATATTGGCTAATTATTGATAATTGGATCGATTACTTGTCTGGATTCAAATCCCATTCTAGTCTCGGTGTAAATATCTGTGAGATAATTTAGTGTTTTCCGCACTTCATCCACACAACCAGTGGCGGCTCAAGGCCGGACCATCGCCCCGAAATGTCCTGTAGATGTAATTGATGGTCTTCGATGTCCCCTGTGTTCTCCCAGTAATACATCCAGATGTCCTTGGTGTGACGGATGGAAGGCTGGGAATTCGGGATATTGGGAATGGGATTGCAGGGAACTGGCTAGGAATTGGTATGGTTTACCGCACTTCTTTATTGAATCATCCTGGAAGGGTGGGAGTTTGTTAGGGGGGAGGGGGGGGGGGGGGGGGCAGCGGGTGGGGAATGGGGCAGGCGGGCTCTGGGGCGACGTGTTTCGTCTGGCACTTGAGTTATAACTCTGATATTGTAACTTTATCTCCACTTTGCTCGGGATTTATTTCACACTCCAGTAAATGGTTTATTCAGTAACTGGAGACCTCCAGACAAATATTTTCCCATGTGGTGCGGGCGGTGTGTGATCACACCGGGGTGGCCATGTGGCTTCTGGGCCCCGGGTGTTTTTCTGTTGGTTTTCTGCACAACGTTCCATCTATAGAAAGCCTCGGAGGTGTGATCAGGCACTTGTGAGGGTGACAGGAGCTGCCGTCATTGTCACCAGGCGGCAGCTGGACACGAGTGCCGAGGCCTGGTCCTCCTCCACCATTAAGAGGGCAGACGCCGGACACCGATGGCAGATGAAAGCCAAGTGCTCCATCCGTTCCAATGCCGAGGCCTTTGCTGAGGATGGATCTGTCTTCTCGTTGGGCTCTCAGGATTTTTCCACATCTGTTGATGTTATCCTCTCAACCTCAACCTGACTTCCAGTCCCATCTTAGACCCTGTTCACACCTGTGTGGTTTGTCACAGTGCATGACAAGGGAAATCCCATGATTGTCTATGGGGCCCATTCACGCCTATTTATTGTCTATGGGACCCATTCACACCTATTAATTGTCTATGGGGTCCATTCACACCAACATGTTTCCATGCAACTTGGAAGAAAGGTGCAGCCATTTATTTTTATTGCGACACTCGATTCTAAAAGATAACCCTTTGCATGCTGCTATGCACCCCCTCTAGCAAACTTTGCACCAAAATTTGAATTTTTAGTTCACACATATGAGAATACACGTTTAACCACTTCAGCCGCGGAAGGATTTACCCCCTTCCCGACCAGGCCATTTTTTTGCGATTCGGCACTGCGTCGCTTTAACTGACAATTGCGCGGTCGTGCGACGTTGTAACCAAACAAAACTGACATTTTTATTTTTCCCCACAAATAGAGCTTTCTTATGGTGGTCTTTGATCGCCTCTGCGGTTTTTATTGTTTGCACTATAAACAAAAAAAAGAGCGACAATTTTGAAAAAAAAAACACAATGGGGTTATTTATGAAGGGCAAATCCATTTTGCACTACAAGTGCAAAGTGCACTTGAAATTGCACTGAAAGTGCACTTTCATTGCAGATCCGAGGGGGGACATACAAGGAAAATAAAAAACAGAATTTTAGCTTGCACGGGATTGGATAAAAAAAAATCAGCAGAGCTTCCCCTCATTTCAGATCTACCCCTCAGATTTACAGCGACTGCACTTTCCAGTGCACTTTCAGTGCAATTTCAAGTGCACTTTGCACTTGTAGTGCAAAGTGGATTTGCCTTTAATAAGTAACCCCCAATGTTTTTTACTTTTTGCTATAATAAATATCCCCCAAAAAATAAATAAATTTCTTCATCAGTTTAGGCCAATTTGTATTCTTCTACACATTATAGGTAAAAAAAAAATCACAATAAGTGTATACTGATTGGTTTGTGCAAAGGTTATAGCGTCTACAAAATAGGGGATATATTTATGGAATTTTTATTATAAACTTTTTTTTTTTTTACTAGTAATGGTGGTGATCAGCGATTTTTAGCGGGACTGTGACATTGGGGCGGAGAGATCGGACACTTTTGACACATTTTTGGGACCATTGACATTTATACAGCGATCAAAGCTAAAAATTGCCACTGATTACTGTATAAATGTCACTGGCAGGAAAGGGGTTAACACTAGGGGGGGGTGGGCGATCAAGGGGTTAAATGTGTTCCCTGGAAGGTGTTTCTAACTGTAAGGGGAGGGGACTGACTGATAGTAGAGAGAGATCGCTGTTCCTGATCACTAGGAACAGACAATCTCTCTCTAATACCCTGATAGAACGGGGATTTGTCTGTTTACATTGACAGATCCCCATTCTGGCTCTCCGAGGAGCGATCGTGGTTAGCCACCAGCCACGTGCATCGGCTCCGGCATCGCGCCGTGGTGCATGCACCCCCTAAAGCCCTTAAAGCGGCCGCCATACAGCTACTGCCATTTGCGCAGGGGAGCCAACCTGCCGCCGTATAAGGATGGCAGCTGGTCAGGAAGGTGTTAAAGTGGAGTCCCACCCACTTTTACAACTCTTCAGCATCCCTCACTAAACTGTGCCGCACTGTAAACGAATTGGATATTTTTTTTTCTCAGCACCTACTGTATATCTGCTGTATTCATTTTTCACTTCCTCCTCCCTGGCCGTGGCCCATCGCATCATTTCCTGTTTGCAATGCCTTCTGGGAAGGGGCGGCAACTTCCTCTGACACTGCCGTTGCTATGGAAACCTGACCTGAAACCTATTACACCGCTTGTGCTGCACTGAGCATGTGCGAGATCTGCAAGGATGAGATCCAGGAAGAAATACAGTCTGGCTTCAGATGCCCACATTTAAGATGGCCACGGTCTGCTGTAAGTTTATAAAATAACAAACTACTGCTATAAACTAACAAAACAGACCTTAGTTTACAGACTAACTTTACTAGAATACATTAAGCTTGTGTCTTATAGGGGTATCTTTATTTAAAAAGTATAATTTCGGCCGGAACACCACTTTAAGCTGGATACAGCATCAAAGTAATCCCTCTCTGGCCAGTCCCTATTCTGCTCTTCAAAATGCAAATGTTCCAGTGGGTATAGTGCCAATATGGGGCATATAGATACAAGCAGTATAAAAGCTACAGGTTCAGGTCTGATCACTGACCTCGACTATGCAATAGAAATAAAACTTACCTGTGCTCAAATCCCAATAGCTTCTATGTATATTCCATCAGGTGCTAAAGGGGTGTGTCCACATGTTACCACTAAATATTCTGGATGGACCCCCTGCACGCTGCTATACACCCTTTCTGGCAAACCTTGCACACAAAAAAAGGGGGATTTGTAGTTTACATACATCGCAATACATGTTTAGGCCAACCAACTAGGTCAAAGTAATCCCTCTGTGGCCAGTCCCTACTCTGCTCTGCAAGATGAAAGTGTGCCAGTAGATATAGTGCCGATATGGGGCAGATAGACACAAGTTGTAGGAGAGCTCCAGGTTCAGGTCTGGTCACTGACCTGACCTGCACTACGCAATAAAATAATATATTCCTGTGCTCAAACACAAATCCTAAAACATAGCTCCCAACTGTCCCTGATTTCGAGGGACTGTCCCTGATTTAGAACAATGTCCCTCTGTCCCTCCTCATTTGTCCCTCATTTTAGTCTGATCTATTTAGTTGTATATAAAATTATTATTATTATACAGGATTTATATAGCGCCAACAGTTCGCGCAGCGCAAACTGTTGGCGCTCTTTATCCTTCAAAATAGTAGTGGTAAAAAAAAAAAACACTTGTGAGTTTACCTAATCATTTTTTTGTATAATTCTCCTTTAAGGGGGCGTGGCAGGGGGTGTGTCCTATGCCTACATACTTTTGCTAATAGGTGTCCCTCATTCCCAGCTCAAAAAGTTGGGAGGTGTGCATTACCTTTATACAAAAATTAATCCTTATCGTAAAAATAGGAACCCAACCTCCTAAACCCTAACCCCACCGTCGCCTAAAAAAAAAAAAAAATCCTAAAACATCACCTTAACATAATACAACAATGAACCCTTACAGTATAACTAAAGGCAAAACTATTTTCTTAGTTTTGGATAGAGTGGAGAGGGATTAGAACACCTGTCAGCTTTTATTGCTTTTACTGTCTGTGCCCCCCCCCCCCCCATTTAGGGTTTCCACCTGTCCAGGATTCACCTGGGTTTAGAATCTTGTGTCCGGGTTTCAGTCTGCCTGAAACCCGGACACATTATTTAGACCCCGGCTGTGGCTCCCCAAGTAACTGAGATAGTCACACAAAAATCTGTTGCCATTCGGGAGCTGCGGGACACTGTATGGGGGGCAGGTTTGGCATCATTGGGGGGGGACATGATGTCAGCAAGAGCAGTTTGGCCACACCCACTGTTTGCCGCAGCGCGCTGCATTACCACTCTCCTTGGGGCACCCAGGTCTTTTTATAATCCTATAGTGTATACTACAAAAAAAACGTGCCCTGTGCCGCTAAAGTGTTCGGGTTTGGCTTGAAGAAAAGGTGACAACCCTACCCCAGTGAGGGGATATTACCCCACTCTATTTGTCTTGTTTACCATTATCATTGAAAGTAAATTAAAAGAAAATCCCACATTTTGGGTTGTCCCCAGAAATGTGATAGAGGAGAAATCTTCCAATGGGGACACTAGTTCTGGTGACCTGGGGGGTCCGCAAGGAATTTGCTTAATTTGCAGGGATTTCCTCTACCCTTCCTGCTTGGCTGTGAGACAGGAAGTGAAGGGAAATCTCAATAGGACACAGATGGTGAAAAAGTAAATCTGACACTGGTTATATCCCTCCCTTACTCTATCCAAAATGAAAAAAAAAAAAATTGTGCCTATAGTTCTATTTTAACGCAGAACCAGGAACCCAACCTCCTAAGCCCTAACACCTAATTGTTCCATCACCTAAAGACAAACCCTAAAACATAACCTTCATGTAATACAAAAATGAACCTTTATTACGAAATCAGAAACCCAACCACCTAAAGCGGAGTTCCAGTCCGCCAATTACATTTTTTTTTTTTGAAGACTCCACTTCAACTTGCTCCACTTAATATGCAGTCTTTAGATAGTGTTATGACTTTAGTCCTTTATACTTTTGTTTAAATTTACAAAAAAAAAAAAAAAACCCGGATCTCGGAAGCTGGCAAGGGTCCCTTGTGGGCTTCTGAAGCCCTCCTGTATCTTTTTTTCCAGGAATCGGTGCAGCTGGCTACCCAGCATGCACCTCCCGATCTTGCGCCTGCGCAATAATGCCATCGCGCGGCGCTCGTTCCGCTCGTTTCCTGATGGGAAATAGCAAGCGACTCCCAAGGACTCCTGGGATACATGACGCCGATATCCCATGTGTCCATGGGAAGAGCCTAATGACGTGATCGCCTAGGCGGAGGGACCAGGAAGTGCTCCAGAAAATCATAAATTACAGGTATTTATTAAAAAAATAAAAATGTTACCATTTAAAAGTAAATGGAGGATGGGGATTGGACTTAAAACAAGTGAAAAAAATGAGTGGAACTCCGCTTTAAGACCCGATGCTTAACCTTACCATCACTTAAATATGAATCCTAAAACATAACCTTAACGTAATGCAAAAGTGAAACCTTATTGCAGAACCGGGAACCCAACCTCCTAAGCCCTGACACCTAATCGTACCACCACCTAAAGAGAAACCCTAAAGCCACGTACACACGATCGGATTTTTTCCAACGGGAAATGTGTGATGACAGGTTGTTGGAGGAAAATCCGACCGTGTGTACGCTCCATCAGACAATTGTTGTCGGATTTTCCGCGGACAAATGTTGGATGTCAGGTTTTAAATTTTTCCGCGGACAAATGTCTGATTTTCCCGAGCGTGTGTACACAAGTCCAGCGAACAAAAGTCCAAAGTACAAACACGCATGCTCAGAAGCAAGGACGAGTCGGTCTTGTAAACTGGCGTTCGTAATGGAGAATTAACATTCGTGACGCGGCAAATGATGAAATCTGGAAATGCAGCGCACAATTCTCTTCTTCTTTAATGGGATAATAATGAAGCTGCTTTGCTGGTGATACTGATGGAGTTATGGCAAACAAATTTTCAAAGGCTTTTTTTTTTCTAGTGATATCAAGAATAATATTATTATGCTTTTTTTTTTTTTTGGGCAAGTTACCACAACACCATTATCCCGTAGTTTTTAAGATCAAAGATACAACTATGTTGGTGTCCCTTGTCAATTTTACATTGTATTTTATAAAATGTAACTGCCGACTCCCAAAGTGTTATTTGAAGTAAAACACAGAGCCAAGTATTATTCTACACAATATTTTTTATTGAGCATTAACAAAAGAAAACAAATAAAATTAGACATGCTATCTGCCAATAGAACTTAACCAAAAAGTGCATTCTATGCATCCAAAAATATAGAAAATATCCCAAATCAAATGCATGCCTCATGCATGTGTCCTGCTTCTTAATATAGGGGGGTCAACAATACCAAGAGTTGGTGAAAGCAGGGGTCCGTCATCCGGAGATAATTCCAAAAATCATCCGGATTATTCTCCTGGAGCTCCCGCAGCAAAGGCATATGACATAATTGGTCACCATTAATAAACCAACCAATTTTTGGTCCAAGAACTCCTCCTCCTCCTGTTCCTGGGCTGGACTTGGGTCAAAGCAATAACTCCAAGGCCAATAATAAATAACACGTTATCTCCTCCAATTCCGCAACATGTCTGGTTGACAAACGGCCGTTCAGAAACAAACTGAAAAGCACAAAATGAAAAGCGAGAAATGAAAAGCGCGAATCAACACTCACCAAACTTCTACTAACACGAAATTAACAGAAGGAGCCCAAAGGGTGGTGCTAAAGATCTGAAAAACCACGTATTACATCACTATGTTCGTGTTTGTCGGCCGACAATTCCTTGCCGTTTGTATGCAAGACAAAATCCAGGCACACACCTTCGGACAAAAGTCTGAGGTTTTGTCTGCGGAAAATCAGATCGTGTGTACGAGGCTTAATAACATAACCTTGATGCAATACAAAAATGAACCTTTATTCCCGAAATCAGGAACTAGGATCTGACGCTTAGCCCTCCCGTCACTTAAATATGAATCCTAAGACATAACCTTAACGTTATGCAAAAGTGAAACCCAGGGGCGGACTGACAACTTATGGGACCCCTGGGCAATAGGAGTTTATGGGGCCCCCCGGGCAATAGGAGAAGATTATGGGGCCCCCGGGCAATAGGAGAATATTATAGGGCCCCCCAGGCAATAGGAGATTATGGGGCCCCCCAGGCAATAGGAGATTATGGGGCCCCCAGGCAATAGGAGATTATGGGGCCCCCAGGCAATAGGAGATTATGGGGCCCCCAGGCAATAGGAGATTATGGGGCCCCCAGGCATAAGATTATGGGGCCACACAGTATACACACACAGACACACAATATTCACACACAGTATACACACACAGAATACACATACACACACCGAAAAGGTACTGAAAAGGCGGGGCAGCTATAATCTTGGGATTTTTTAAAAAACACAGATTTTTACATACTGTCCCTGGTTTTATTGAGGCTGGCAACCCTGATGGGGCCCCTTAGTGGCATGGGGCCCTCGGGCAGTGCCCGAGTGCCCCGAATGGTCAGTCCGCCCCTGGTGAAACCTTATTGCAGAACCAGGAACCCAACCTCTTAATCCGCGATGCTTAACTCTATCGTCACCTAAATATGAACCCTAATAATCAATTTACACTTGCGCTTGTGAGTTTTTCGCTCAGGTTTCGAACGGGCACCATAGACTATAAAGAGCAACTCGATGTTGAGAGTTAAAACATTTTTGGGAAATGGGTTTCTAAAAACGCTCCGGTGTGATGCTCAGCATAATACAAAATATGAAGTCTTGTCCCAGATCTGGTCACCATTGTTTTTTTCACGCCCACTAAAAGGGGGGGGGGGGGCACTACGGAGGTGCTGGGGGGGGGGGGGGGCAATCAGACTCTTAATCGGACATCTACACAAGCCACAAGCTAGATAACGTCTACAGGCCAAAGTCAGCCTTGTGTGCTACAGGAAGAGAGGGAGTTAAGAGTCTGGCCAGCCGGCCATGCGGGATTTGTCATAGAGCAGCTGAGAACTGTCAGAGAGTGACAGAAAATCTGCAGATCCCCCCCCCATTTCCGCTGCTACGTCCTCTATCCAGACCAAACATATCCATTCTGCCACCGATACAGACAGCCCCATTATTTATTATTATTAAGTGTTCTTGCATAGCAAGACCACTTACTGTTATCTCACATATATATTATTCTTATTATTATAGCCAAATTTACCACCCTAACTCCTCCCACAGTTTTTACACTACATAGACAAGTAATATACCGAAACGTGCGGATTGTTCCCGAATGGTGTGCTATTACTTTGTGGAACGTTTCGCCGAATGGTTCACGAAATATCGTCGTTTTTGCGGCGAAATTGGTCCCATAGGAATGAATGGGGAAACTAGAGTGGGAGATGACAAAAGCTGGAAAATCAGAACATGATTTCTAAACTGCCGCCACTCCCTCATTTTCAAGCCCACCTACACAAATCTTATATCAAAACGTTCAGCTATCCCTGCTGCCACTAAACATGTCCACGGCTAAGCCATAGTCCTGATAGTTTTCACAATATGACCATTTGTTTGCAACTCACGCCGTCCATTGACATTCATTGAAACTACACTCTAGCCCCTACAAATTTGAAGGGCAATTTCTAAACTGCGACTGTGCCTTCATTTTTAATATTTCAGAGACATACTATACATCAAAATCTAGGTCTGGGTCTTGTGATTCTCACAATATAAAGATCTTCGCTGTAGGATGTATAGTTTTTAAAATACGGCCATTTGTTTAGAGGTCATTTCAGGAAATTTTAGCCATTAATCAGAGTGTACTGTTAGTGTTTGTTTTGTTGCCATGGTTACCAAAGCTTCTGTTATACACAGGGGGGAAGGTGGCTGGAGCATCTCAGCTGATTACAGAGCCCGGGGGAGGGGACAGACACACCATGTACTGATTTATAATAGAGGAATATGATGGGGCAGTTTTGATGGGGTAATTCTGATGGGGCAGTTTTGATGAAGCAGTATTTGGGAAGCATAAACAGGGCATGAGCGTTGCTAGGAAACAGTGGTTGTAAACACAAGATGCTGAGACACTCCAAATGCATGTGACTTCATCTGCTAGACTTGATAATGCTTGTAGACTCCTCCCACAGTTTTCACACTACAGAGACAAATAATATACCGAAACGAGCGGATTGTTCCCGATTGGTGTGCTATTACTTTGTGGAATGTTTTGCCGAATGGTCCACGAAATGACGTTTTTGCGGCAAAATTGGTCCCATAGGAATGAATGGCGAAATGTTCAAAACTAGAGTGGGAGGTGACAAAAGCTGACAACCCCATGATCAGCCAAAACATTATGACCACCCCATGATCAGCCAAAACATTATGACCGCCCCATGTAAAAAAAAAAATATTTTTGAAAAAAAAAAAAAATTTTTGAAAAAAGTAAAAAAATAATTTTTGAAAAAAAAAATCATTTTTGAAAAAAAAAAAAAATATTTTTGAAAAAAAAAATATTTTTGAAAAAAAAAATTATTTTTGAAAAAAAAAAATTATTTTTGAAAAAAAAAAATATTTTTGAAAAAAAAATTTCTTTTAAAAAAAAAATTATTTTTGAAAAAAAAATGTATTTGAAAAAAAAAAATATTTTTGAAAAAAAAAATTATTTTTGAAAAAAAAATGACTTTAAAAAAAATAATAATTTCGAAAAAAAAATTATTTTTGAAATAAAAAAATTCATTTTTGAAAAAAAAAATTACCTTTGAAAAAAAAAATTACTTTTGAAAAAAAAAATCATTTTTGAAGAAAAAAAAATCATTTTTGATTAAAAAAAATTCATTTTTGAAAAAAAAAATTACTTTTGAAAAAAATGTTCAGCTCTTTCAGCGAATGATGGAACTTTTTTACTACTATTTATACTTTTTAAAATATTAAGCTTTTTAACACTTTTCACAGTTACTCAAGCCACTCCACCCCACCCAGTTACTCCGCCCACTCCAGTTGTAGAGGCAAGAACACTTTCACAATTTCCCCAGAAATTGTACCTTTTCTAGTTATTATTGCTCTGGTCTGTCTATACCATGCCAGCAGATTCACAGCAATTATACACAGAATAACTCTCCTTACCTCTGAGATAAGCAAATACTGGTGGTATTTTTTTTTTTGGGGGGAGGCGGCAACCAACCCACCCCCCCCCCCCAGGCACCCCTGGGTGGGTCACCAGCCCCCCCCCCCCACGCACTTACCCCATCTAGGTTGCGGGCAGCGTTTCCTCCTCCTCTGCTTCGGTGACTTCCCCTGCATACCCCCCCCCTCCTCCTCGGCGGCCAATAGGATCACTTCTCCTCTCGGCCAATCGGGGTGAAGGGTCTCACGATCTGCTTCCTGATTGGCCGGGAGGAGAATCAGGAAGACAATAGCGAATATTAATTCGCTATTGACACACAACTGGGTGGGCTCAGGGCACAGTGCTCTGTTGCCCTTTTTTTTAAGCCAATTTCAGCCTCAGGCTCTAATCATGTGCTTCTAAAAAATAAATAAATAAAAAAACCTATTGAAATCCATGCATCCGCCGCCCTGCATGTAGATTAACCCCTTCCCGCCGACCGAACGCACATATGCGTCCTCGGCTTTCCGGGGTTATACCGGGATGATGCCCGCAGCTGCAGGCATCATCCCGGTACCGTTGTTTTCAGCGGGCGATCGGCTACCCGAATATAACAACCGATGCAGCTAAAAGCCGCTCGGCTGTTATACCGGAGGAGCGGGAGGGGACATCCCCCCCCTCCCGCCGCCTCCCGCCGCTGTTATCGGGCCTCCCGTGCGATCGGGAGGCCCAGTGTCCATTCGGGAATCTCCGGCGGCTGGGGGCGGGCTGGAACGAAGCTGTGAGCGGCTTCGTTCCAGCCTTCTAATTGTAAACGCGGAAGCGACGTCATGACGTCACTTCCCGTTTACTCGGCTGCCAATGGCGCCGAATTTAAAAAAGTACACAGTATTCAGAATCGCCGTTTTCGGCGATCTGAATACTTTGAAGTGTAAAGGAGGGATGGGGGGTCTTTTAGACCCCCCATCCCTCCATAAAGAGTACCTGTCACCACATATTACTGTCACAAGGGATGTTTACATTGCTTGTGACAGCAATAAAAGTAAAAAAAAAAAAAATTTTTTAAACACAATTTATAAAAGTACAAAAATAAATAAAATAAATTAAAAAAAAAAAAAAAATTTTTAAAGCGCCCCCGTCCCCGCGAGCTCGCGCAGCGAAGAAAACGCATACGGAAGTCGCGCCCGCATATGTAAACGGTGTTCAAACCACACATGTGAGGTATCGCCGCGATCGTCAGAGCGAGAGCAATAATTCTAGCCCTAGACCTACTCTGTAGCTCAAACCTGGTAACCGTAAAAAATTTTTAAAGCGTCACCTATGGAAATTCATAGGTACCGTAGTTCGTCGCCATTCCACGAGTGCGTGCAATTATAAAGGGTGACATGTTTGGTATCTATTTACATCATCTTTCACATTATACAAAAAAATTGGGGTAACTTTACTGTTTGGATTTTTTAAAATTCATGAAAGTGTCACTTTTCCAAAAATTTGCGTTTAAAACACCGCTGCACAAATACCGTGTGATAAAAAATATTGCAACAATCGCCATTTTATTCTTTAGACTCTCTTCTAAAAAAATATATATAATGTTTGGGGGTTCTAAGTAATTTTCTAGCAAAAAATACGGATTTTAACTTGTAAACACCAAATTTCAAAAATAGGCTTAGTCATGAAAGGGTTAAGGACGCATGGATTAGGGGGGTGGCGCCCCTGTGCCCTGTATGGAGGGGAGGCCACTGAAAATACTGTCTAATTCTATTGGTCATGTGTCTTCTTCTGGAATCTCAGTGAGCTTTGTGTATTCCCTCCAGATCTGAGCAGTAATCAAGTGTGAGACTTCCTGTAATAAAGACCGCTCTCTCTCCTTGTGCAGGGTGACTGGTCTTGTCTCCGCCCCCTCCTGTAGTTTTCTGCATGGAGCCTGTAGTGGGTGGAGCCTGTTTGTCCCCTCCCACAGCCACAGCTCTGCTCTCTCTCCTTGTGCAGGGTGACCGGTCTTGTCTCCGCCCCCTCCTGTAGTTTTCTGCAGGGAGCCTGTAGTGGGTGGGACCTGTTGGCCCCTCCCATAGCTCTGCGCAGGCTATGTACAGCACAGTATTGATGTCACTACTGCTTTTACAAGGTAACATCTGGGTTTGTAAAGGCATCTGGTGCATATAATGTGAACTACTATATTTTTTGTGGCTGTTGAGGAATATATGTAAATGAAATTATTTGTCCCCTGGAGTGCAGCTTTGAAGGCAGAGCTTCAGGCAGATTTAAAAAAAGCACCAATGAATACAAATATGTAAACATTAAAAGTTACTAAATGTATTTAAAAAAAATTAAACTGATGTGAGTAGGTGATTTTGTCTTCATAACTCTCTGTACAGCAGCCCTCAGGAGAGGGAGGGGCGTGACTAGGAGCCAATCAAATGAGCTGGGTGCTAACATAATGATAAACAGCATGCCGACAGGAGGAGAGAACAAAGAGATGGGCTTATCAGTCTGCTGCTGCTCCTTTATAGACAAATCATAGGATCATAGGCTGGGGGGCGGGGGGAGGTAACCTAACTTATTTCTTAAATGGAGCATAGAATATTTGGGTTATTAGTCTGGCTGTACATGTGTGGCAGAGCTGTGTAAATCACAGGACTGGATGGACAGAAGTAAAAATCCTTCCTCCACTCCATATATATATATATATATATATATATATATATGGCACACTGGCACCCTTAAAATGCATAGCGCAGGAACAACCTTTACCTTTACACACCCCTCACCTTTTTGGTAATCTGATGATCTGTGATCCCCTGTCTCTGATACAGGACAAGAGTCCCCAACCACACCCACTTGGAGGCCAATGGAGGAAACTGATCAATAGGTTTTTGGTTTCTGAGGAGAGCGAAGGAACCAAACAGGAGGAGAATACAAACTCCATGCAGATGTTAGTTTGGGATACCCAGAACCCAGATCCCCTACATAGAATCCAACATCTTGGTTTTCTGCGGCCTTCATCCCACCCGGATCCTCCATATTATAACGGCCTTGTATCTTTTATAAAGCCTTGCTGTCTCTAGTTTGTCTCTGTGACATTTTCCTTCCATTCAGTCTAATGAAGCACATGTGCTCCCATCCTCCCCACACTACAAGGAGACATTCAGCCCGGGGAATTGGCCCCCATCTAAAGACAGATCCCTGTAATTGTCTGCAGTATTACAGGGCACATTGCAGTAACTTGTCCAGTATAGGAAATCCTCCCCTGATAATATCTCTGTATTATCTCTGACCCCGGGCCAGTGTGGAGGGACGGGGATGGCACCATATCTGGGCGTTCCTCAGGCCGAGGAGATCTTCCAGCCACAAAATCACATTTCTGTACTGTGTCCATCTGAAGGACACTGAGCTGGAAATGATCCTCTCTTCCTCCTTCTTTCCTTTCTTCTTTCCCTTATCTTCCTTTCTTCCCACCTTCCTACTTTTTTCTCTTTTCCCTTCTCTCATTTCGCTCTATACTTCCCTTTCAATCATTTCTCTTCCATTCTTCCTTCCTGCTCTTCTCTACTCTTCTCGCTCTTTATTCCTTCCTGCTCTTCTTTATTCTCTTTTCCCTTCTCCCATTCTTCTCTTTCCTTCCCTTCCATTTACTTCTCATCCATTCTTCCTTCCTGCTCTTCTCACTCTTCTTTAGTCTCTTCCCTTTCCCTTCCTTTCTTCTTCTCTCTTCTCTCCTCTCCTTCCTTCTTGCTCTTCTTTATTCTCTTTGCTTCTCTTCCTTTCTTCCTTCCTGCTCTTTCTCCTCTTTTCTTCTTTCCTCTCTTTCCTGCTCAGCTTCTTTATTCTGTTTTCCCTTCTCCCATTCCTCATTTTCCTTCCCTTTCATTCACTTCTCATCCCTTCTTCCTTCCTGCTCTTCTCTCCTCTTCTCACTCTTTATTCCTTCCTGCTCTTCTTTATTCTCTTTTCCCTTCTCCCATTCCTCTCTTTCCTTCCCTTCCATTTACTTCTCATCCCTTCTTCCTTCCTGCTCTTCTCGCTCTTATTTATTCTGTTCCCTTCCCTCTCCCTTCCTTTCTTCTTCTCTCTTCTCTCCTCTCCTTCCTTCTTGCTCTTCTTTATTCTCTTCCTCTCTCTTCCTTTCTTCCTTCCTGCTATTTCTCCTCTCCTCCTCTTTCCTCTCTTTCCTGCTCTGCTTCTTTATTCTGTTTTCCCTTCTCCCATTCCTTGCTTTCCTTCCCTTTCATTCACTTCTCATCCCCTCTTCCCCCCTGCTCTTCTCTCCTCTCCTCTTTTTTCTCTTCTCTTCCCTTCCCTTCTTTTCTCTTCCTTTCTTCCTCCGTTCCTGCTCTTCTCTCTTTTTTCCTTTCTTCTCTTCTCTTCTCTTCTCTTCTCTTCTCTTCTCTTCTCTTCTCCTATTCTCTCCTTCCTTCTTGCTCTTTTTATTCTCTTCCCTTCCCTTTCTTTCTCTTCCTTTCTTCCATTCTGCTCTTTCTCCTCTCCTCTTCTCTTCTCTCTTTCCTGCTCTTCTTTTTTCTCTTTTCCCTTCTCCCATTCCTCTCTCTACTTCCATTCACTTATCATCTCTTCTTTCTTCCTGCCCTGCTCTTCTCTACTCGCTCTTTTTTATTCTCTTCCTTTCCCTTCCCTTCCTTTCTCTTCCTTCTCTTCTCTTCTCTTCTCTTCTCTTCTCTTCTCTTCTCTTCTCTTCTCTTCTCTTCTCTTCTCTCAGAAGGAATATTTCAGTTATGAGAAGAGATTTACTGAAAACAGAGACCTGCATTGCACACATGCAGCTAGCTCAATGCACATGCAATGCTGAGCACAGGACAGATTGGCCCAACTCAAATACTTTTACACAGAGCTAAAAGGACTAATTACTGGAGAGTGTGGGGTAGATGTAGTTGGTGATGTGGATTGGTATATTGTAGTGCGGGGTAAATGTAGTTGGTGATTTGGATTGGTATAATGTAGTGGGGGGTAGATGTAGTTGGTGATTTGGATTGGTATAATGTAGTGGGGGGGGGGGGGGTAGATGTAGTTGGTGATTTGGATTGGTATATTGTAGTGCGGGGTAGATGTAGTTGGTGATTTGGATTGGTATAATGTAGTGGGGGGGGGGGGTAGATGTAGTTGGTGATTTGGATTGGTATATTGTAGTGCTGGGTAGATGTATTTGGTGATTTGGATTGGTATAATGTAGTGCGGGGTAGATGTAGGTGGTGATGTGGATTGGTATAATGTAGTGTGGGGTAGATGCGGTCAGTATATTAGTATGGTGTAGCAGAGTGGATGTGGTCAGCACAGTGGGTATAGTTTCTGCAGCAGATAATCGCACGGTGTAGCATGCCGTGCCTGTTGGACTCTCTTATCTATACCAGGCCTGGCTCTTACCCTTATCTCCTGGCCTGTCGTGGGTTAATTACCACTCTGCAGCAGGAAGCAGCTTATTATGGCTCCTAATTATAGAGACAGAGAGCAGACACAGGCCGAGGTGTGAAACCCAAACTGAGAGGTGTACATCCCGTCCAACATGATGGATTCCCACCACCCGTGTCCTGCTGTCCTACTGACCGATGGATAACATAGTGCAAACAACCTACTCTACTCCTGGATCCGAATTATAAACCAGAGGCGCTTCGATGGACAGTTGGATAAATGGTTCTATATTTAGGATGTATCTGGTCTATAAACCAGAGGCTCTGGATGGACAGTTGGATAAATGGCTTTATATTTTGGATGTATCTGGTCTATAAACCAGAGGCTAGGGTTGCCACCTCATCCCTTTAAAACCAAACACACACATATTAATTACAGAAGATCTGTGGCTGATTTAGGTGGTAATTAAACTCACTTGGTGCCTTATCTGCATTAAATCAGCCTCAGAACCTGTGTAATTCATATGTGTTCGGGTTTAAAGGGATGAGGTGGCAACCCTACCAGAGGTTCTGGATGGACAGTTGGATAAATGGTTGGATATTTAGGATGTAGTATCTGGTCTATAAACCAGAGGCTCTGGGTGGACAGTTGAATAAAAGGCTTTATATTTAGGATGTATCTAGTCTATAAACCAGAGGCTTTGGATGGACAGTTGGATAAATGGTTGGATATTTAGGATGTATCTAGTCTATAAACCAGAGGCTTTGGATGGACAGATGGATAAATGGCTCTATATTTAGGATGTATCTGGTCTATAAACCAGAGGCTCTGGATGGACAGTTGGATAAATGGCTCTATATTTAGGATGTATCTAGTCTATAAACCAGAGGCTTTGGATGGACAGTTGGATAAATGGTTGGATATTTAGGATGTATCTAGTCTATAAACCAGAGGCTTTGGATGGACAGATGGATAAATGGCTCTATATTTAGGATGTATCTGGTCTATAAACCAGAGGCTTTGGATGGACAGATGGATAAATGGCTCTATATTTAGGATTATCTAGTCTATAAACCAGAGGCTCTGGATAGACAGTTGGATAAATGGTTGGATATTTAGGATGTATCTAGTCTATAAACCAGAGGCTTTGGATGGACAGATGGATAAATGGCTCTATATTTAGGATGTATCTAGTCTATAAACCAGAGGCTCTGGATGGACAGTTGGATAAATGGTTCTATATTTTGGATGTATCCGGTCTATAAACCAGAGGCTAGGGTTGCCACCTCATCCCTTTAAAACCAAACACACACATATTAATTACACAAGATCTGTGGCTGATTTAGGTGGTAATTAAACTCACTTGGTGCCTTATCTGCATTAAATCAGCCTCAGAACCTGTGTAATTCATATGTGTTCGGGTTTAAAGGGATGAGGTGGCAACCCTACCAGAGGTTCTGGATGGACAGTTGGATAAATGGTTGGATATTTAGGATGTAGTATCTGGTCTATAAACCAGAGGCTCTGGGTGGACAGTTGAATAAAAGGCTTTATATTTAGGATGTATCTAGTCTATAAACCAGAGGCTTTGGATGGACAGTTGGATAAATGGTTGGATATTTAGGATGTATCTAGTCTATAAACCAGAGGCTTTGGATGGACAGATGGATAAATGGCTCTATATTTAGGATGTATCTGGTCTATAAACCAGAGGCTCTGGATGGACAGTTGGATAAATGGCTCTATATTTAGGATGTATCTAGTCTATAAACCAGAGGCTTTGGATGGACAGTTGGATAAATGGTTGGATATTTAGGATGTATCTAGTCTATAAACCAGAGGCTTTGGATGGACAGATGGATAAATGGCTCTATATTTAGGATGTATCTGGTCTATAAACCAGAGGCTTTGGATGGACAGATGGATAAATGGCTCTATATTTAGGATTATCTAGTCTATAAACCAGAGGCTCTGGATAGACAGTTGGATAAATGGTTGGATATTTAGGATGTATCTAGTCTATAAACCAGAGGCTCTGGATGGACAGTTGGATAAATGGTTCTATATTTTGGATGTATCCGGTCTATAAACCAGAGGCTAGGGTTGCCACCTCATCCCTTTAAAACCAAACACACACATATTAATTACACAAGATCTGTGGCTGATTTAGGTGATAATTAAACTCACTTGGTGCCTCATCTGCATTAAACTAGCCTCAGAACCTGTGTAGTTCATATGTGTTCGGGTTTAAAGGGATGAGGTGGCAACCCTACCAGAAGCTCTGGAAGGAGAGTTGGATAAATGGTTGGATATTTAGAATGTATCTGGTCTATAAACCAGAGACTCTGGATGGACAGTTGGATGAGGGTAGCTTCATGTCTGTCTTTGAAGATCATATAGGGAGTGGTTAGACAGTGTGGGGGGTGGGGGGTCCATATATTAGGGGGAGGTTAATATATAATCCATGATGTCCCTTGAGTCAGTCATCCCCTCACTGACACTGTGACCCCTCTGTACCTTCTGACCACCTGAGATATGAGGAGAGCAGAATACACATGCCGTGCCGGTTCCCCGAATCCACCGAGGAGCTACTTGGCTCATCTGCCTGGAATCTGCTGACACCACAAAGGTGGATGAAGTCTTCTCTTAGCAAAGCTGAACATTTCTTCTCACGTTGCCTCATTTCCTTTATAGGAAGCATTGGGAGAAATTCTTATAACTGTGGAAAGTTTGAAGTTTCAAAGATCCTTTCCTCATCTAACTTAAAGTAGATGTAAAAAAACTGGATGACTAGTAGCTTGCTCTGTGCACTTTGTATTATAATTATGTTTTTGGGTTTTTTTGCATCTCAGAGCAGCTGGTCTCCTGCAGACACTTTGCAGATACTTCCAGTCTACGCGGACTCCAGTGATGGCTGCACGGCATTTCTCAGGGCGGGTTTCCTGATGGTGACAACAGTGGACCGTGTCTGTGTAATGTGTGCTGAAATGGCCAGTTGTTGTTTTGACCGGAAGCTTAATTTTTAATGAAATCAGATTTACATGAAAAAAACAAGCTTCTATGAGATTTCAGTGATTGGGTTTACAGTTTATATATAATTTAAGTTGTTAAAGATGAAAGTTTCAAAGAGAAGTAACACATTATAGGTGAAATTCACAAAGGATAAGTGTCCCTATTTTACTAAAAAAAAATTGCAGTTATTTTCAACGAAGGCCAATGAGATTTGAAAATGACAGTCACATGGCTCAAAATAAAGATCCTTATCCTTGTGTTGTAGCTTTGTGAATTGAGTCTTAGGTTCCCCTGTCAAGCATGATGACACAACTGTATTATTCCTGATGGAGAGATCTGCTGCCTTGTTTGGATATATTGCATCTGTAATAACTTAAAAGCAGAATTCCAGCCTAAACCTAACTAATCCTAAAAACATCCCCTCCCCCTCATAACACCGATCCGGAGTAACCTGTGTGAGCTAGCAGCAGCTGCAGGGGAGAGGAGGGAGTGCTCTGATAACGCCTGGGAAATCGGGAAGCAGTGACGTCTTCCATAGGCTCCCTTGTCCCAGCCATTGTTGGAGCTCCCTCCTCTCCCCTGCAGCCGCCGCCCGCTGACACAGGGGATCTGGATCACATGACTAGATGGGAGGGGGCTGAAAATAGATAAGTATATAGAGGACAGCCTTTTTTGTTATCCAGCTGCAGGGGAGAGGAGGGAGTGCTCCGATAACACCTGGGAAATCGGGAAGCGGTGACGTCATCCATACGCTCCCTTGTCCCAGCCATTGTTGGAGCTCCCTCCTCTCCCCTGCAGCCGTCGCCCGCTGACACAGGGTATCTGGATCACATGACCAGATGGGAGGGGGCTGAAAATAGGTAAGTATATACAGCACATCTTTTTTACATAGGTGTTGGAGGGGGGATATTTTTAGTATTAATGTCGTCACTCCCGCCTCTCACCTAGCAGCTACAGGGGATCTGGATCATGTGACCAGGCCAGAGGGGCTGAAAATAGGTAAGTATATACAGTAAATCCTTTTTACATAGGTGTAGGGGGGGGGGGTATTTTTAGTGCTAGTGACGTCACTGGAAGCAGTGACGTCACACATCGGTTCCCATGTCGTAGCCATTGTCGGAGCTCCCTCCTCTCCCCTGCAGCCACCACCAGCTGACACAGTGGAGTCAGATCACATGACTGGACCGGAGCAGGCTAAAAAATAGGTAAGTATATCCATCTTTTTGACATAGGTGTTAGGAGGGGGGAGGGAATATTTTTTAGTACTAGTGATGTCACCGGAAGTGGTGACGCTACCCATAGGTTCCTATGTCCCATCCGTTGTCAGCACTCCCTCATCTCCCCTGTAGCCACTGTCGGCTGACACAGGGGAGCCGGATCACGTGGCCAGGCCCGGCTGAAAATAAGTAAGTATATTATATCCTTTTTACATAGGTGTTAGGAGGGGGAAGGGAACATTTTTAGTTTAGGGTACAATTCTACTTTAAGGCCTGTTTTTTCACATGGAGCGATGACATGCGTGCCCCGTGCAGGGCTGTGTTTTGCTGGCACGAGGACGCACAGGTTTTGCATGCATACCGGTGCCAGCATCCCATTTTTGTCCATTAGAACAGTTGGCTGCACGGACACAACAATGGGATGCCGACACGAGGATGCACAGAACACCCATGCATCCCTGTACCAGCAAAACACAGACCTGCACAGGGCACACATGGCATTGCCCCATGTGAACAAGGCCTAAGTCAACCAGTAAAGGGGTGACTCATGTTGGGTACACACTGTTGTGGTGCAATAACACGCATTGGGTTAAGGTAGCAATTTGAATGGCTACCTAATGCACCAAAAAAAATAAAATAAACCAATGAGCGCTTTTGTGGAATGCCAGACAGTTAGGTAAATGGATCATTACTTAGGATGTATCCAGTCTATAAGCCAGAGGCTCCGGATGGACAGTTGGATAAATGGTTCTATATTTAGGAGGTATCCAGTCTATAAACCAGAGGTTCTGGATGGACATTAGGATAAATGGTTCTATATTTAGCATGTATCCGGTCTATAAACCAAAGGCTCTGGATGGACAGTTGGATAAATGGTTCTATATTTAGGATGTATCTGGCCTATAAACCAGAGACTCTGGATCACAGTTTCTCAACCTTTTCAACACGGAGGAAACCTTGAAATAACCTTTCAGTCTCAGGGAACCCCTGTTAAAAAATACTATATCTACAACTCATGATACATCAGTGGGATGGTCAATGGAAGAGTACTCCTTACATCTGTGGTCTTGGGGAAGAATTTCCCACTACAGATAGCTAAATAGATCATTGGTGTCACTGGGAACTTACCTGAGAGGCCAAAATTGGTCATTGTTTAAGGAACCCCTAGCAACCATTGGAGGAACCCTGGTTGAGAAACCCTGTTCTGGACGTACAGTTGGATAAATGGCTCTATATTTAGGATGTATCCGGTCTATAAACCAGAGGCTCTGGAAGGACAGTTGGATAAATGGTACTATATTTAGGACGTACCAGGTCTATAAACCAGAGACTCTGGATGGACAGTTAGATAAATGGTATTTAGGATGTATCTGGTCTATAAACCAGAGGCTCTTGATGGACAGTTGGATAAATGGTTCTATATTTAAGATATTTCCGGTCTATAAACCAGAGGCTGTGGATGGACAGTTGGATAAATGGTTCTATATTCAGGATGTATCTATTCTATAAACCAGAGGCTCTGGATGGACAGTTGGAACATGTCATTGTTCCGTGTGGACGGGTCCTAAGTCCATCAATCAGGGGGTGACTCAGGTTGGGTACACACTGTTGTGGTGCATTAATGCACGTTGAGTTAAGGCAGCAATTTACTTGAATGGCTATGTAACGCACCAAAAAACCCCCCAAACAAAACCAATGCGCGCTTTTGTGGTAACGCCAGCAATAACGGACACGTCATCGTAGCACAGCAGTGCGATCCCAGCCTTGACCTCCAAACTTTCCGTATTGACAGATGACCCGGTACAAGTCTACCCAGCTTAGTATTTTTATAATTGGAAGAATAATTGTTCCAATGGCGGTGATACCTCCGTCCCTGACTGCGGACCCCCCCGAGGATGTGACGCCACACAATTATCACATATCGGAGAAGATACAGCTCCTGTGAAATGCTTATTAGCGGAGCCGAATGTCCTCAGCAGACACCATCTGGGGGCCCCATGCGCACCATCAGCATATGTAGGAGCGTGTCTCCAGCCCAGCTCCACATTTACATGACAAGAGGGACATGGAGGAGGGGGGGGTTGTGTACTGACAGGGGATGAACATTCCTGCTGGGACCCTCATTAATTAGATCACCGCCGTCTTCTGTCAACGTCACCCAAATGCAGGAGACGCCGCATACAACGTGCACACATGGTGTTTTGAGAAAAAAAGAGGCCGGTTTATTGTAAAATTAAAAAAATAATAATTATAAAAATACAATAAAATATAAAAGCTGTACATATAAATACACATGTATATAACACAGAGTGCGTGCGTCCATGTACGGCTCAGAAGAACCCGGAACCGTCGCTGCATAGGATCGGCTGCCGGCTGCGGCAATGTATCAGTCCCGTTGAGGCCTCTGCGATGTTGGAGAGGGATTGGTGGTAGAAGGGCGAGAGCGGGCGGCAGCCCAGCTGAGGGCAGGAGAGGCGCTTTACGGCCTCTTGCTCTGGCCGCCCGCGAGTCCGCGACATGTTGCCCAGGCGTCTCTTTACGTTCCCGGAGAGGTTGACCAGGAAACCGTGGGGCTTATTCAGCCAACGGGTCTGCCGGTCCTCCTCCTCGCCGTTCTCCGGAAGGTCCATCCACTGCTTGACCAGGTCGGCGAAGCTATTGTCCCCGAGAACCAAAGGTTGGCGGCTGCGGCTCTGGGACAGCAGGCACCCTGTCCAGTCCTGGGAGCCCACCCCCATTCCGATGCCCCCCCACTGTTCCAGGCAAACATCCGACGTGGATTTGGGGCGCACCCGCGTTTGTCTGGTACGCAGCAGTCCCCCCGAAGACAAGCGGGCGCACGGCGGCAGGTTGTGCCTGCGCAGCACAGGAGGAGCCGGGCTCTGTTCCTCCTCTTCGACTTCCTCCTCCTCTTCCTCCCCTCGCAGGGAGCTCCCCGACACCTCCGAGTAACCAGAGTCCCATTCCAGGCCGCGGTGGGCGCAGCTCGCCGGCGACACGTCGTTGGGTAGATCCACGCAGCAGGCGGAGTCTGCCTCGGACAGGTCGGAGGTGCGATGGGAAGAGCGAATGTCGCGTTTCACCGGCCTGCGGGTGGGAGGGGCCGCGGACTCTGCGGCGGCGGGAGGAGCGGAGCGTTTCAGGTCATGCAGGACGCGGAACATGCACTCCATTCGTGCGGCAGAAGCGGATTCCTTCATACACTGCAAGAAAGAGAAATGAAGACGTGAGAATTCCAAATTGGTACGAGGACACATGCACACACAGACAACGAATCTATACATTATGGGTGTTAGAAATTTCCACATTATGTGCTGCATTATTATCCCGCACGCCTACGCTTCGCGCGGTTTCGTTCAAGGTGGTAGACGAGCTGGAACATGACATGAAGGAGCTGGTTCAGGCAGTGGGCGAGGGGGGCTAGCTGCACGCCCCAAATCCTTGGCACACGCCCGACAGCGACTGGGAGGGGGCACAGCGTGAGGAATACATACCCCCAGGCACAAGGCAAAGAAAAGAGGGTAGATTAATTTGTATTCCACATCCAACCCCCCCCCCCCCCTTCTGTACACACAGAGGGGACAGGCACGAGCCTGTACACCGCCTGAGGCTACACGGACACCTAGAGCAGATTAACCCTCTCCACGCCGCCTCCCTCCCCTTCTTCTGTTTGCTTTGGCTGCTGGCTGCACATTTCTCTCCCCATCTGCTAAACATCTGTGTGTGTGCTGGGCTTTGTTCTGAGCCTGCAGACTGCGGGGCCTGAACTATACTGCGCCTGCATGCAACCTGATCACACGCCTTGGTACGCCTACATGGAACTTAATCGTGGGACTCAAGAGTGACTACATGCAACTAGATCACAGGCATCAGTGCGCCTATCTGCAACCTGATCAGATGCATCAGTTGGCCTACGTGCAAACTGATCACATGCAACGGTGCTTTTACATGCAAAATGATCACATGCATGGGTGCGCTTACATGTAAACTGATCACATGCACCAGTGCGCCTACATGCAACTTGATCACATGCATCCGTGCGCCTACATGCAACTTGATCACACACACATAGGTGCGCCTACATGCAACTTGATCACACGCATCAGTGCATCTACATGCAACTTGATCACGCGCATCAGTGCGTCTACATGCAACTTGATCACACGCATCAGTGCATCTACATGCAACTTGATCACACGCATCAGTGCGCCTACATGCAACTTGATCACACGCATCAGTGCATCTACATGCAACTTGATCACACGCATCAGTGCGTCTACATGCAACTTGATCACACGCATCAGTGCGCCTACATGCAACTTGATCACACGCATTGGGGCACCTACATGCAACTTGATCACACGCATCAGTGCGCCTACATGCAACTTGATCACACACATCAGTGCATCTACATACAACTTGATCACACCCATCGGTGCATCTACATGCAACTTGATCACACGCATTGGGGCACCTACATGCAACTTGATCACATGCATCTGTGCGCATACATGCAACTTGATCACACGCATCCATGCGCCTACATGCAACTTGAGCACACGCGTCCATGCTCCTACATGCAACTTGATCACATGCATCTATGCGCCTACATGCAACTTGATCACATGCATCCATGCGCCTACATGCAACTTGATCACATGCATCCATGCGCCTACATGCGACTTGATCACATGTAATTGGCGCACCTGCATGCAACTTGATTGTACAATGCCTAGTTTGAGGCATGGCTCACTTCTGTCATGGCTGCTTCCTATGTATAAATTGCACTGATAAGTGACAGACCCCTGTGTGTATGTAGGGTAGGAAGTCAGCAGCACTCCAAGAATGTGTTTCCAGGATTTATTATGAGCATGTAAAGTCACATACTATAGGTCAGGAGGCCAAGGTTTTTGCACCTCGCAGGTTCCTCTTCCTCGGGGCAACTCAACGACCACAGAGGGGACCCTGCAAGGTCCTGAAACATTGGTACCTTGACCCTTGTGTGATATTAGGTGTTCATAGTAAATCTTAGAAATCTTCCTGTCCATGTGATACAAGGACAACATTAGTTGCAGTCAGTACCAGCAATACTTTGATTTATTATAGTCAGGAGGACTGTCAGCGCTATGCAAGATTTACTTCATATCACATGGAACATCTGACCTACAACATAGAAACAGAAAAGCGATGGCAGAAAAAGACTGAATAGTCCATTGAGTGGTTTGTTTTTGTTTGTTTCTGTTTGTTTTTTTTATTGTTTTGTTTTTTTTTTTTTTGTTAACTTTGTTGTCTGACGATAGATCTGTGTTTATCCCCAGCATGTTTGAAGCCATTTACTGTTGACTGTCTCACCACCTCTGCTGGACGTTTTATTCCAAGCAACATCATCTACTCTTTCAGTAAAAGAATTCTTTCTAAGTTTAGTTTTGAACTTCCCTCCAGTTAAGCCTCGTACACACGATCGGATTGTTGGCCGACAGAGCGGCAGACTTTTTTCCGAAGGGGCGTGCGTCGGGAACTTGTCTTGCATACAAAACGGCACACGATTGTCGGCCAACAAACACGAACGTAGTGGAATTTCAGCTCTTGGGCGCCACCCTTTGGGGCACCTTCTGCTAATGTCGTGTTTGGTGAGCACCGATTCCGAGCATGCGTGTTTTGTACTTTGGGAGTTCCGTGTGACGGACTTGTGTACAGACGATGCGAAAATCTGACAAAACAGTCTGTTGTTCGCCGAAAATTTACTAGCCTGCCATCCAACATTTTTTGGCGGAAGGTTGGAAAACAAATGTCTGATGGAGCGTACTAACGGTCGGATTTTAGGCAAACAGTCCGTCATCACACAATCCCCTGCCGAAAATCCGATCGTGTGTACGAGTCTGAGGTCATGTCTCCCTTGTTCCTGATTTTGGTTTCATATTGAAAAAAAAAATGTGCCTGACCACTAGTAACAAAGTGTTCATTAATGTAGTAATGACGTATATTCATGACTTGTAGTAACAATGTATGTTTATGATCTGTAGTAACATTGATGTCCATGACTTGTAGTCATGGACGTTAGATGTTTGTTTCATTGTATAAATTGTTTAATTTTTTTTTTTGTTTGAACTTGTAGCACTTTGCGATCATTTGATGAAAAGCGCACTATAAATAAAATGTATTATTATTATTATTATTGTAGTAGCAATGGGGGAGATTTACTAAAACCGGAGCACTCAGAATCTGGTGCAGCTGTGCATGGCAGCCAATCAGCTTCTAACTTCAGCTTCTTCAATTAAGTTTTGACAATAAAACCTGGAAGCTGATTGGTTTGCAGAGCTACACCCCGATTTTGTACTCTTCAGATTTAGTAAATAACCCCCATTGTGTGTTTATGATCTGTACTTGTAGTAACAATTATGCCCATGACTTGTAGCAATAAATTTATGATCTGTAGTAACATTGATACATTGATGCTTATGATCTGTAGTAACAATGATGCCCATGACTTGTATCTATATGTTTATGATCTGTAGTAACATCGATACATTGATGCCCATGATCTGTAGTAACAATGTATGCTGATGAATTTGGCGTTTTGCCGTCCTGTTTGTACAATGGTAATCGTATGCTCACATGTGGTTTATATTTGTAATACTCCTGAGTGACTCTCGTCCCCGGGGGGAGAGAATTATTTCTCTTACTCACATCTCTGTCATGTCATCTGCCATTTCCTGCCCCCTGTACAGGACTCACCCCAGTTCCTGCCACCCTCGGTGACTCAGTGCCAGGCTGCGTGTGGATTTTTAAGGATGAAAAGTGGCATTTTAAAGGATAAAAGTAGCAAAAAAGTCCAAAATGAGTTTTATTTCATGACACAAAATTGAAAAAAAAATTCTGATGCGTTTCAGTGGCCTCTTCAACAGGGATCCCAAATTATCAGAACGCCAGCCTGGATTATCTTAGGATCGCCCTAGAAAGGGGGGGGGGGGGGTTGAGGCGCGCGCCAACCCACCCCCCCCCCCCCCCGAAACATGTTGACTTTTCAATTTTGTGTGGCGAAAAAAAATTCTTACTGGACTTACCCAACTTTTTGTTGCCCTTTCATCCTTCTAATATTCTACAGACTGCTCAGGGCACCCCCCCGGCTGACAGAGAGCCGCCTCTAGAAATTTGATTCTGGCTTGTACAATCCATCTACCCCCGGGGGTCCAGCACTCCGCCACCAGCATGTGAGTGCAACAGATGGCAAGCTCCTGGGTCAAGCCAGGGATCTGGAAAGGGTTCCTGCAGACAGTCCCGGGACAGGTTCTTCTAGTGCCCAGGGCAAGGATGCACAGCGGCGCCCCTCCCCAACTGTTAATGCAAGCCTTAGAATTGGGTTTACTGCCCTGCGTCCATCCTCTGTCCCCCTCCCACAAGGAAGAGTAATCTATTTAGAAAACAAAAAGATATATGTCACATATATTTACAATATCTTGTAAATTTATGTCACATACATATTTATGTTTTCTAAATATATTGGAAACATTTTTCTCTTCCATGTGGGCTTGCTCCGCTATGCCCAGGGCAGCTGCCCCTCCTGCCCACCCCTTTTCTTGGCCCTGCCTGCAGATGTTGGGGGTTCTGCACAATGATTGGAGAGACGCCCAACAGACGAACCCGGACAACACGATCGAAGGAGAAAATTTAATGAAAATTCCACTCAGGGACTTCCACTAAAAGTTTCCAATCTGACCAATCTGTGACGAGGAGGGGAAAGCTGGTCAGGTGACGGCCATGCTGGAAATTTCCCTCCAGTTCCCCACTGTCAGCGCAGACGTAAGTCTGGTTATTGGGTTGAATATAAAAAAAAAAAAAAATACCTAAATGATTCACAACAATCTTCTAAATGAGTAATCAGATCATCCGTCTGACCCAGAGCCCGACCTTCCATGGCCGACCCCCCAACTCTGACAGCGCCCCATTAACTAAAAGGGACTTGCTGCAGCCGCCTACTCTGCAATACCCCATCTGTCCCTCCTGCTGAACCCGACATCCCGTCCCCCATCATAACATTTCCTCACACAAAACATTCCTGCAGATCCGGCCTGTCCCAACATGAAGAGAGGCACAGAGATAATCCTCAACTAGACAGTCCCAGCCGCCACTGCACCACCTCCAATACACAGAGACAGATCGTAATAGAGAGAGACAGATTGTAATAGAGAGAGACAGATCCCTATACACACAGAGATAGATCCCTGTACAGAGAGAGAGAGACATATCCCTATACACAGAGACAGATCCCCATACGCAGAGACAGATCATAATAGAGAGAGACAGATCATAATAGAGAGAGACAGATCGTAATAGAGAGAGACAGATCGTAATAGAGAGAGACAGATCGTAATAGAGAGAGACAGATCGTAATAGAGAGAGACAGATCCCTATAAGCAGAGGCAGATCCCCATATGCAGAGACAGATCCCCATACGCAGAGACAGATCCCTATACGCAGAGGCAGATTGTAATAGAGAGAGCCAGATCCCCATACATAGAGACAGATCCCAATACGCAGAGACAGATCCCCATACTTAGAGACAGATCCCTATACGTAGAGACAGATCCCCATGCGCAGAGACAGATCCCCATGCGCAGAGACAGATCCCCATACGCAGAGACAGATCCCCATACGCAGAGACAGATCCCCATACGCAGAGACAGATCCCTATACAGAGAGACAGATCCCTATACGCAGAGACAGATTGTAATAGAGAGAGCCAGATCCCCATACGTAGAGACAGATCCCTATACGTAGAGACAGATCCCTATACACACAGAGATAGATGCCTGTACAGAGAGAGAGACATATCCCTATACACAGAGACAGATCCCAATACAGAGAGACAGATCCCCATACGCAGAGACAGATCATAATAGAGAGAGACAGATCGTAATAGAGAGAGACAGATCCCTATAAGCAGAGACAGATCCCCATGCGCAGAGGCAGATCCCCATATGCAGAGACAGATCCCCATACGCAGAGACAGATCCCCATACGCAGAGACAGATCCCCATACGCAGAGACAGATCCCTATACGCAGAGGCAGATTGTAATAGAGAGAGCCAGATCCCCATACATAGAGACAGATCCCAATACGCAGACAGATCCCAATACGCAGAGACAGATCCCCATACGTAGAGACAGATCCCCATACGTAGAGACAGATCCCCATACGTAGAGACAGATCCCCATACGTAGAGACAGATCCCCATACGTAGAGACAGATCCCCATGCGCAGAGACAGATCCCCATGCGCAGAGACAGATCCCCATGCGCAGAGACAGATCCCCATACGCAGAGACAGATCCCCATACGCAGAGACAGATCCCTATACAGAGAGACAGATCCCTATACGCAGAGACAGATCCCTATACGCAGAGACAGATTGTAATAGAGAGAGCCAGATCCCCATACGCAGACACAGATCCCTATACGTAGAGACAGATCCCTATACGTAGAGACAGATCCCTATACGCAGAGACAGATCCCTATACGCAGAGACAGATCCCTATACGCAGAGACAGATCCCTATACGCAGAGACAGATCCCTATACGCAGAGACAGATCCCTATACGCAGAGACAGATTGTAATAGAGAGAGCCAGATCCCCATACGCAGAGACAGATCCCTATACGCAGAGACAGATCCCCATACGCAGAGACAGATCCCAATATAGAGAGACAGATCCCAATACGCAGAGACAGAGGAGAGACAAATCCCTATAGAGGGAGACAAATCTCAATACAAGGAGACCAAGGAGAGACAAATTCTCAGAGAGAAACCAAGAGGATACAAGTCCCAATATAAAGAGACACGAGGAGAGCCAAACCCCAGAACAGAGAGACCAAGGAGAGACAAATCCTAATACAGAGAGGTAGACTTTCTAATACAGGGGATGGCAGTGACAGAGGACACAGCTCTGGTCCACAGGGCACAGGCTTGGAGTTTGCTGCACACTTTATAAGACACATCCTTGTTTGGAGGAACTACAAGTCTCAGCACAGCCCCTATGCAGAATATTTTCCTCTTTTTAAAGAAGCATTCCATAATGCTAAATACAGAATTAGTCCTTTGTAGAACATAAACTTACCAGCTGAATGATGGAGCCCGGAGGGGTCTCCGCACACTACAGGACAGGCTCTTGAAGGATGGAAGGAAGGGGCTCTTGCAGGATGGAAGGATGGAAGGGGCTCTGGAAGGATGCAGAGGGTTCTCTGCCTTTCTCTTCTCTGCTGCTTTCACATCTCAAATTTGCCTTTAGACTGAGCCTGGCCCCTCCCCTCAGCCCTCCTGCCTGGGCAGCATCCAATCAGAGAGGAGCACTCCCACCCCCAGGATTTGGGCTCTCTGCACAGACTTTCCTAAGTAAAAAGGCAAAAACTATTTCAAGTCTGATACATTGTAGATTTTTTTTCTTTTTTGGTGAAGGGATTTGCGCAGTGAGGAGTCTGACCATGGCCAAATCTAAGTTGGGGATGGAGATGACTGGAGAGAAGATGAACATACAATGTTGAGAGTGTAATGGGGTGCACAGGATCCTCTGAATCTGGGGTGTAATGATGTGCACAGGGAGCCACTAAGTCTGGGGTGTAATGGGGTGCCCAGGGATTCTCTGAGTCTGGGGTGTAACGGGGTGCACAGGCGTCCTCTGAATCTGGGGTGTAATGGGGTGCACAGGGAGCCACTAAGTCTGGGGTGTAATGGGGTGCCCAGGGATTCTCTGAGTCTGGGGTGTAACGGGGTGCACAGGGAGCCACTAAGTTTGGGGTGTGATGGGGTGCACAGGGAGCCACTAAGTCTGGGGTGTAATGGGGTGCAGAGGGAGTCGCTAAGTCTGGGGTGTAACAGGGTGCACAGGGAGCCACTAAGTTTGGGGTGTAATGGGGTGCACAGGGAGCCACTAAGTTTGGGGTGTAATGGGGTGCACAGGGAGCCACTAAGTATGGGGTGTAATGGGGTGCACAGAGAGCCTCTGAGTATGGGGTGCACAGGGAGCCGCTAAGTCTGGGGTGTAATGGGGTGCACAGGGAGCATCTAAATCTGGGGTGTAATGGGGTGCACAGGGAGCATCTAAATCTGGGGTGCACAGGGATCTTCTGAGTCTGGGGTGTAACGGGGTGCACAGGCGTCCTCTGAATCTGGGGTGTAATGGAATGCACAGGGAGCCATTAAGTCTGGGGTGTGATGGGGTGCACAGGGAGCCTCTGAGTCTGGGGTTTTTTTGGGGTGCACAGGGATCGTCTGAATCTGGGGTGTACAGGGATCCTCTGAGTCTGGGGTGTAATGGGGTGCATAGGGAGCCACTAAGTCTGGAGTGTAATGGGGTGCACAGTATCCTATGTATCTGGGGTGTAAGGGGGTGCACAGGGAGCCGCTAAGTCTGGGGTGTAATGGGGTGCACAGGGATCCTCTGAATCTGGGGTGTAATGGAGTGCACAGGGATCATCTAAATCTGGTGTGTAATAGGGTGCACAGAGATCCTCTGAGTCTGGGGTGTAATGGGGTGTACAGGGATCCTCTGAATCTGGGGTGTAATGGGGTGCACAGAGACCCTCTGAGTCTGGGGTGCACAGGGATCCTCTGAGTCTGGGGTGTAATGGGGTGTACAGGATCCTCTGAGTCTAGGTTGCAATGGGGTGGACAGGGATCCTCTGAATCTGGGGTGTAATGGGGTGCACAGGGATCCTCTGAGTCTGGGATATAATTGGGTGCACGGGGGGGGGGGCATAAAGACCCCCCCAAGTCTATGCCGTAATAGGGGGCTCATGGGCCTGCTGAGTATGAGCCGTAATGGGGGTGCACAGGGACCCCCCGAATCAAGTATGTGACTGGGGGCCCCTTAAATTTGGTATAATGTGGGTGCAGGGACGCCCTAAGACTGGAGTTTAATAGGTGGGGGGGGGGAGGGGGCACAGGAGATGAATGAAGTGTAATTTGTTGTGTAATGACCCCGGGGAGGCAGATTTTCCAGTAATCAGAGAGCTTGATGGGGGGGGGGGGGCATTAATTGGTGGATGAGCCTCTCCTGGATTTGCCCCAGGCCAGGCTTTTTTTGACTCATTTACATGTAAAATGCCGGACTGGCTGCAGCACAAATCAGCCAAACAAAAGAAAAAGAGGAGAACTGAGTGCCGTCCATTACAATACAGCACACCCTCCACTGTACATGTCAATGGGACAAAACAGATACAGTCTCCAGTTTTCTAATCGTATTCCATCTACCGATCTACCATCTATAAATCTATCTATAAATCTATCATCTATTATTATACAGGATTTATATAGGGCCAGCAGTTTAAGCAGCACTTTATATTTATGCTCAGAGATCGATAGATGATTTATAAATAAAGTGCAAAAATACAAATAAAGTATTACTAGAAAAAAAGCTAATAAGAAGCACAGTATGGTCTATGATAAAGTGCGTGTGCCAATGAATCTGAAATATCATCCCAAAAAACAGTGACACATAATAAGGCTAAAGTGCAGAGTGCAAAACAGTGCCTGTGCATTCATAAAAAAGTAACAATAGTGATATAATAGATCTAAACGAAATTAAGAATAAACGTTCGAGGAAGCACCTCAAACTTGTGATAAACTGTATTTAGCGGTCCCAAATGAACTAGTATAAAAATGCAGAAAATGTCATAACGCAGTGTCCAAAGTGAATAATAAGTGATGATTCCCCCTTCACCGTGGATGGTGCAATGAAAACGGCCGGTGTCTGGCCAATCCAAGCTGTGGTGGCACCTGAATGTGCACTAGCCCTTCACCTTACTGCTGTAAGGTTACAGCATAACTTAAATCTGATGCTTGAAAAAAACCCAAGGGGTCTTCAATCGGTCCCTCTAATGGTAAACACTCTTTATCACCTCTCCGGTACTCCAATATACCTCAAGGTGGGTACAGCCTCCTTTCAAGTGTGGTACACTCGGGATAGTATGGATGAAAGAAAGATCCCAGATAGTATAATACCGTATTGATTAGCGTTTATTAAAATAATATAATATAAACATTCACATTTGAACAAAACGATCGGATAACACTGTACGAGCCGCAAGCTCATCTACCTGCATCCCCTCTGGTCTGTGCCTATTGCTCCAATCCTGATGCGTATCGTCACAATGCGTGACTTCATCATTCACCCCCTGATGAAGTTACGTGGTGCGACGATACGCGTCGGGATTGGAGCAATAGGCACAGACCAGAGGTGACGCAGGTAGACGAGCTTGCATGTCGTGGAGTGTTATCTGATCATTTTTATCAAATGTGAGTGTTTGTATTATATTATTTTAATAAACGCTAGTCAATACTAACACTCACATTTGAAAAAAACGATCAGATAACACTCCACGAGCCGTGAGCTCAACTCCCTGCGTCACCTCTGGTCTGTGCCTATTGCTCCCATCCCGACGTGTATCGTCACACCACATGACTTCATCAGGGGGTGAATGATGAAGTCTGATTAAGTCACGTGGTGTGACGATACGCGTCGGGATTGGAACAATAGTCACAGACCAGAGGTGACGCAGGTAGACGAGCTCGTTTTTTTCAAATGTGAGTGTTTGTATTATATTATTTTAATAAACGCTAGTCAATACGGTATTATACTATCTGGGATCTTTCCTTCATCCATACTATCCTGAGGGTATCACACTTGAAAGGAGGCTGTACCCACCCTAAGGTATATTGGAGTACCGGAGAGGTGATAAAGAGGCACCGGCGTGTTTACCATTAGAGGGACCGATTGAAGACCCCTTGAGTTTTTTCAAGCATCAGATTCAAGTTATGCTGTAACCTTACAGCAGTAAGGTGAGGGGCTAGTGCACATTTAGGTGCCACCACAGCTTGGATTGGCTAGACACCGTCCGTTTTCATTGCACCATCCACGGTGAAGGGGGAATCATCACTTATTATTCACTTTGGACACTGTGTTATGAAATTTTCTGCATTGTTATACTAGTTCATTTGGGACCGCTAAATACAGTTTATTACAAATCACCCAAGTTTGGGGCGCTTCTTCCAGCATTTATTCTTAATTTCCTTTAGATTTATTATATCACTATTGTTACTTTTTTATGAATGCACAGGCACCTATTGATCTATCTATAAATCGATCTATTTATCTATAAATCATCTATCTATTAAATAAACTGCTTTATTTGTATGTATGCTCAGTTGAAAATATTTGGGAAATGGCCAACATTTTCCACCCTATTGGCTGCTTGTACAATGAGTTTTACGATTATCCTGTTAATCAAGTTTGATAAGTTGGAAGATCGTTGCTGTTCTGGAGATAATCACTTGCCTGGAAATATACAAGATTTAACAATTTACAGACTAGCAGTCAGAGTCAGCAGTGCCTTTAGATGATCTGATCTACTTTAGACCACCAGTAAAGCTGGCCATACATGGACAGAAAATAGCGTTCATTAAGCCCGATCATTCGACTTTAGAAACAGTAGTGGGCGCATTTTGATTCCCGAAATGCAAAATTTTATGCCAAAAGAAATATCTATCATTGGAATTTTGTAATATAATACGCTCACATTTGAAAAAAAAACAGCGGATAACACTCCAGGAGCTTGTCTTACTGCGTCACCTCTGGTCTGTGCCTATTGCTCCAATCCTGACGCGTATCGTCACACCACGTGACTTCATCAGGGGGTGAATAATGAAGTCACGTGGTGTGATGATACGCATCGAGATTGGAGCAATAGGCACAGACCAGAGGTGACGCAGGTAGACAAGCTCGCGGCTCATGGAGTGTTACCCGATCGTTTTTTTTAATTGCTTGCCTGGAAATATGCAAGATTTACCAATTTACAGACTAGCAGTCAGAGACAGCAGTGCCTTAGATGATCTGATCTACTTTAGACCACCAGTAAAGCTGGCCATACATGGATAGAAAATGCATTGGGAAAATAGCGTTCAATAAGCCCGATCGTTTGACTTTAGAAACGGTAGTAGTTGATTCTCGAAATTCAAAATTTTATGCCAAAAGAAAGATCCATCATGTTGGAATTTTGTAATATAATACAGACACTCACATTTGAAAAAAACGATCGGATAACACTTCACGAGCCACAAGCTCATCTAACTGCGTCACCTCTGGTCTGTGCCTATTGCTCCAATCCTGACGCGTATCATCACACCACGTGACTTCATCAGGGGGTGAATGAAGTCCGATGAAGTTACGTGGTGTGACGATACGCGTCAGGATTGGAGCAATAGGCACAGACCAGAAGTAACGCAGGTAGATGAGCTCGCAGCTCGTGGAGTGTTATTCGATCATTTTTTTTTAATCGCTTGCCTCGAAATATACAAGATTTACCAATTTACAGACTAGCACTCAGAGTCAGCAGTGCCTTAAGTGATCTGATCTACTTTAGACCACCAGTAAAGCTGGCCATATATGGACAGAAAATGCGTTGGGGGAAAATAGCGTTCAATAAGCCTGATCGTTCGACTTTAGAAACAGTAGTAGTTGATTCTCGAAATGCAACATTTTATGCCAAAAAAAAAAAAATCCTTCATGTTGGAATGCTGTTGCGTAATCGATCGATTTTTCTAAACATTAGTGGGGAAATTGTTCGTAAATAGTTTGAAAAAAAAACAAACAGCGCATGTGCATCGATCGTCAAAATATGTACCATTTATATTGTTAATAATTGATAATATGTGGAAAACAATTTGATACAATAATGGCGTTAACACAGTTGTTCAACAGATCTTTATCAAAAACAAACGCTTTTTCGAACAATTTTCTATCCATGTATGGATATTGCTACAGCAGGGGGGGTTAGTGTCCAGACAGGAGGGACGAGTCTGGTCTGTCCATCTCCAATGTGTCTCAATACTTGTACAATGGACACAGAGTACGACTGACAAAGGGGTCTGTATAGGATCTATAGTGGACAGACACGGGACATTATTGAGTCATTATTGTATATTGGGACTCATCTATCTGTGTCGGATGCAGTGCCCCAGAGCCGATGGACAGTTGCGTTTTTCTATTAGACACTTTGATAAATGAGCCGATTACATTGCAGATGGTCCTTTATGTTCTCCCACCTCTGCACAGGGACTGGTGGGGGGATAAAAGGGGCATTTGATGGGTGCCCCCAGGGCAGGAGCCCAGAACCTCCCCTTGTCGGGGCATGTCCCGATTGAAGAAATTTATATATGTATGTATATATGTTACCCCCCCATCACAGGACTCGACTGCAGATCTGTACTGCCCCTTCCCTGTAAAGACATTGGGGTTGATTTACTAAAACTGGAGAGTGCAAACTCTGGGGCAGCTCTTCCTAGAAACCAATTAGCTTCCATTTTTTTTTTTTTTTTTTTGTCAAAGCTTAATTGAACACGTTGAAAAGTTAGAAGCTGATTGGCTCCCATGCACAGCTGCACCAGATTTTGCACGCTCCAGTTTTAGTAAATCAACCTCAATGTATTGTGTTAGCCGAGCACACTGCTAAATGCAGGGCAGACACTGCTGCCTAGTGGTCATTCTGTAGATGACAGCACTGAATGCAGAGAACTCTGGTCTAGTATTTTCTGTCTCTTTATTATTATTATTATTATTATTATTATACAGGATTTATATAGCGCCGACAGTTTACGCAGCGCTTTACCACTTGAGGGTAGACAGTACAACTACAATACACTTTAAAACAGTAGGAATCGGAGAGCCCTGCTCGTTAGAGCTTACGCTCTAAGAGGGAGGGTCAAGAGATGCGAGAGGTAATAACTGTGGGGTATGTGCTGATGGAGAAAATAAATGTACAGTTGTTAGGTGGGGGCCAAATAGGCTTCTCTGAAGAGATGGGTTTTCAGGGATCGTCTGAAAGTGGACAAAGTAGGAGATAGATTGGGGGTAAAACATTCCAGAGGATGGGAGAGGCTCTGGAGAAGTGCTGGAGGAGAGCATGGGATGAGGTGACAAGGGAGCTAGAGAGCAGGAGGTCCTGGGAAGAACGAAGAGAACGATTTGGTTGGGAATTTGAGACCAGGTTAGTGATGTAGGTGGGGGCCAAGTTATGGATGGCTTTGTAAGTTATAGTTAGTATCTTGAATTTAATTTGTTGGTTGAGTGGCAGCCAATGGAGGGATTGGCAAAGAGGGGTAGCAGACGCCGAGCAGTTTGTAAGGTGGATGAGCCTGGCAGCAGCGTTCATGATGGACTGAAGGGGGGATAGCCTATTTAAAGTTAAGCCAATGAGGAGGGAGTTGCAGTAATCAAAACGAGAGATGACCAGGGAGTGAATAATAGTTTTGTGCTTAGGAAAGAGCGTATCTTGGAGATATTGAGAAGGTTGAGGCAGCAAGCTTTGGACAGTGACTGGATGTGGGGCGGAAAGGATAGTTCAGAGTCCAGGATTACACCTAGGACCTTGGCATGGAGGGGTGAGTTGATAGTTGAGCCATTAATTTTGACAGAGAAATCAGGGGGAAGAGGAATGTGGGGGAGGAAATACCATGAGCTTGATTTTGAATAGGTTGAGTTGGAGGAAGTGGTGTGACATCCTGGCCGATTATGTCTTTTAGTAAGTTGGTGATGCATGAGGAGACTGATGGAGTGAGCTGAGGGGTGGAGATAGATATATATACAGTTACCTATAGGTGATTGGACATGGTCAAAAAGAAAGCCGCTGGGACATCCCGTATTTAACTCCCACCTAGCCAGTTTTGTAGCAAGCAATAGGCAACTTTGCAAGTTTAGATAAGGGACTATCAATAGTAGGTTCAAAGGTTGGCTGTTGAAGAGCTAAAAGAACCAGATTAAGGTCCCAAGGTGATACAGGGGAAAAGATGTGTGCAACACCCTGAACACAAGTCTTTACTAAAGAATGAGAGGCCACCGGTCTCTAAAAGAGAACAGCCAAGGCTGAAATTTGCCCTTTGATAGCACTCAAAGTCAGATGCTGACCCAGATGGGGCAGGAGGAAGGACAGGATACATCCCATGGAGTACTTTCTAGAATTAAATTTACTTGTCTCAAACCAAACAAAATAGACCTTCTTGGAATAGTAGACTTTCCAAAAGTATACCTTCTAGTCTCTGGGAGGGTAGGGATGACCAAATCTGAAAGGCCCCTGTCCCTTAGGACCTGAGTTTCAAGAGCCATGTTGTTAAGAAGTAGGATAGTGTACTGGCCCCTGGGACAGCAGATTTGGGAAGGCCTACGGAGCCTGCCGGGAGTCCAAGTATGTTGGAAGTACCATGCTCCCTTGTGCCAAGTTAGTGCAATGAGAAGCACTGGAATGTCCTTGGTCTCAAACCTGTGGAAGCAGACAGCAGAGAATTTGGAGTAAAAGGCATAGATAAGGTTAAACCAATTCCACTGCATCACCAGAGCATCCAGTGGAAAGGCCTGAGGGTCCCTAGGTTGGACTACAAACCTGTCCAGTTTGTTGTTGAAGCTGGAAGTCAAAAAAGATATATGTCTCGTCTCCCACCTGTGGTAAGGGGCCTGGAAACACCTTCAGATAAAAAAAAGCCCATTCCACCAGATCCAACAGCTTCTGACTGGGAAAGTTCACCTGCAAGTTTTACACACCAGGGATGTGGACATGGCCTGAACATGCAGTTCTACCCAAGAGAGAATCAACTTTGAGTTCTTTTGAGTGGTGCGACTTCTGGTGCATCCTAAATAATGGCTGCGGCATTTTCCGTCTGAACTCTTGTGTGCCCTCACAATTGAAAAGGTCCAGCATGAAGGGGCAACCGAATCACCCTGAATTCTAGGATATTACATTTTTAAAAATTGCTTCCTCTGATAACCAAGTGCCCTGTGCCGAGAGGGCATCCAGTTCTGCTTCCCAGCCCAATAGGCTGGCACCTATCTGAGAATCTTCCACATCTCTGGAAGAAAGAGTTTCCCTGACTCCAGCACCGGGTTAGAAATCCACCAGACCAAAGGAGAGTCCAGCCATGGAGGTCAGACATATGGGACAACCCAATCCAAGGAGTCCATTTGTCTCATGTTGCCAGAATGTTAGGTTGCAATGATCTGGAATGAAACTGCATATGGCACTGCCTCAAAGTAGGCAAAACTTAGACCCAAGATCCTCATGAAGTTATGAAGCAAGGGCTTCCCCTGCCTTGGCTCAGGCATGAGAGCAGAAAAATCCTGAACAGGGCCATGTCTAACAACAGGCTTATGTGCTCTCTTTATAGATGGTTTTCAATGATGACTTCTGCAGGTTGAGGTTCCAACTGAACCTCTATAGATTCTGCACTGTCCACTAGCTGACAGGGATAAGGAGGATGATTCTATAGAAAGCAATTGCCCAGGTAACCCACAACAATAATTCCAGAGCAAAGCTAAGACTGGGGCAAACACCATGGCCAAAATCTGGGGGCCGTTGACAGACCAAGGGAATGTGCGACAAAGTCATGCTGATCTCCCACCACAAAACAGTGTTGATGGAGAGGAAAGATGGGACTGTACAAGTAGGTGTCCCAGATGTCCACTGAAGCCAGAAAGTCCCCTGGAGGCAAGGACCAACCTGACAGTATCCACACAGAACTTCTGAACTCATAGAAACAAGTTCATATCTAGAATGGGCCAGACTACTCCATTTAACATGGCAACTGAAGTAGGGCTGCAACTAATGATTATTTTCATAATCGATTAGTTGGTCGATTATTGTTTCGATTAATCGGTTAATAACCTTAAAAAAAAAAAAAAAGTGTGGTGTATAATTTAGTGTAAAGTTTTAAGAAAAAAGGCAATTTATTCTTAAATATCTCTATGCAGTGGTAAATATAAACAACTATATGTTTAGGGAGCAAAATATTGAATTCACTCTGAGAATAACAGACAGAAGAGATATATACTGTATATACACTATTAGAGGAGATATACTGTATACACTATTAGAAGAGAAATAGTTTTTTTGGCCAATTTGTTGTTGGGCAGATTAAAAAATACAAATTGCTGCAAAAACGCATTACATGCTTTTCTGCAGCTTCTCAATTGAAGTATATTGAACCAAAAAAGCAACGTTTTGCGTTAAAAAAAAAAAAAGTCCTTGACCCTTTCCAAATATTCAGCGGCTGAAAAAAAGCATAGATGTGAATGTGCCCCATAGAAAACCATGTTAAATGAACTGTAGTGTGTTTCTGCAAAAAGCACCAAAAACACAAAGATGTGAACCAGGTCTAAGACGTTTAGTAACATAATGAGGTTAAAAAAAAAACTAAAATGAGCCCTTTATAGTACAAAAAAAGCAAATCGATACTGTAAGGGGTTCATTTTTTTTTTACTGTAGAACTGTGAAAGTAATATTTACAGTAGCGATGTGCTCTTTTTGTACTATAAAGGGCTAATTTTAATAATTTTTAATTATGTTACTGGCCGATTAATTTCATAATCGATTAGTTGTATCAGCCCTAAGCTGAAGGATTGAGTAAAAGCCTTGACAGTGTTCATTTGGTATATAGGGCAATGACCCCTTGAGACAAGAGCTTATGAACTTCAGCAAGAAGATGTGACATATGACCTAAATCTAGCAGTACAAGAAAAAATAAAAAATAAACCAGGAGGGGGCACACCAGCCTATTGCATTATCCCACAGTATTTACTAGAAGATTGAAATCACTCATTGGAGCTACTCAACTGTAGCCCTAGGTACAAGTAGCTCTTTTTTTGGGGACCAGTGCTAAAAATATACACTGTCACTGTACTGGCTGGGAAAGGGTCAACATCAGGGGCGATCAAAGGATTAAAATGTGTTCCTAAGGAGTTCCCAATGCTGCAGCCGCTGCCCGATCTCCGCACTCCCTGTAGTAGCAGTACGGGGAGAAGTTCCCTGTACCCGCTGTGACTTTTTTTAAAATCAGGTTCCCACCCACACGGCCACGTCATTCATTCACATAGCTGTGTGTGAATGAACTACAAGCGCCAAGGACTTTTTCTGCGCCGTGGTCGTTCATTGATTCATCGTCAGTGCATCTGCTTGCCCATACGGGAAACACTGACAGATCGGAAGGCGATCAGCAGATTGCTTGTTTTTTTTTTTTTTACCTGCAAAAAAATTTACATTATTTTTTATAAAACGTGAAATAATCCTTATATTTGTGGAGTATAAATAATTTATGATTATTTCCTAATAAATATAGTGTGATAACGCATTAGGCTGGTGCGCCCTCTTTTGTTTATTTTTTGTAGTGACTTCAGGGTAGCAAGGGCTTGAGGCTATATCCTTATTTCGTAGAGTTAATCTCAACACCCTTCACCGGAATATCACTCTTTATCGCAGGTTTTTTCTTGTTGCTAATCTAGCAAATAGTAAATAATATAGCAGAGCGGAAGAGATATCCAGTTTCCAAAGGAGACCAAGGGAAATTGAGCAGATGGGAGGAGTAAAACATTCAAGGGGGCTGGCCTTTAGTTTTCTAAGTGCCTAGTGTGCTCCTCTCCTGTAGGTGGCAGCATAACACTAGGTGGCATACAGCATTAACGAAAACGTGTCAAAAATTGTCAGCGGCCTTTTCAGTGTGTCGAAAGCGAAAAGTATACCACGTTTTCATCCACTGACGAAAATAAATGGTTAACAAATGCACAAACGAAAATGTGAGTGAGGGACGTGCATTACAGGCCTCCTCTTACCACCGGCATGCAGAGCACTGTGCAGCGTTACAGGCCCCCCTCAGAGCACTGCAGCATTACAGGCCCCTCCCCATCAGAGCACTGTGCAGCGTTACAGGCCTCCTCTTACCACCGGCATGCAGAGCACTGTGCAGCGTTACAGGCCCCCCTCAGAGCACTGCAGCGTTACAGGCCCCTCCCCATCAGAGCACTGTGCAGCGTTACAGGCCTCTTCTTACCACCAGCATCCAGAGCACTGTGCAGCATTACAGGCCTCCTCTTACCACCGGCATGCAGAGCACTGTGCAGCGTTACAGGCCCCCCTCAGAGCACTGCAGCGTTACAGGCCCCTCCCCATCAGAGCACTGTGCAGCGTTACAGGCCTCCTCTTACCACCAGCATCCAGAGCACTGTGCAGCATCACAGGCCTCCCCTCAGAGCACTGTGCAGCGATACAAGCCTCCTCAGAGCACTGTGCAGCATTACAGGCCTCCCCTCAGAGCATTGTGCAGCATTACAGGCCTCCTCCTACCACTAGCATCCAGAGCACTGTGCAGTGTTACAGGCCTCCTCAGAGCACTGTGCAGCATTACAGGCCTCCTCAGAGCACTGTGCAGCATTACAGGCCTCCTCTTACCACCAGCATCCAGAGCACTGTGCAGCATTACAGGCCTCCCTTCAGAGCATTGTGCAGCATTACAGGCCTCCTCAGAGCACTGCCCATTACAGGCCTCCTCTTACCACCAGCATCCAGAGCACTGTGCAGTGTTACAGGCCTCCTCAGAGCACTGTGCAGCATTACAGGCCTCCTCTTACCACCAGCATCCAGAGCACTGTGCAGTGTTACAGGCCTCCTCAGAGCACTGTGCAGCATTACAGGCCTCCTCTTACCACCAGCATCCAGAGCACTGTGCAGCGTTACAGGCTTCAGAGCACTGTGCAGCATTACAGGTCTCCTCTTACCACCAGCATCCAGAGCATTGTGCAGCGCTACAGGCCACCTCAGAGCACTGTGCAGCGTTACAGGCCTCCTCTTACCACCAGCATCTAGAGCACTGTGCAGTATTACAGGCCTCCTCAGACCATCCAGAGTGGCTAAATCTGTATCTGTGAGTTGGTTCTAACCTTAATACCATAAATAACATATTAGAATTTTTTACTCCAGAAGTATATAATAAAAGTTTGGACATTCTAGAGGAATGCCTAAAATAATGCATTACAATTTAACTAAACCTATTGGATTTTAGACTAAAATGTACTGCAGATTTAGTCAACTAAATACGACTAAAACAATTGCAGAGGACTAAAACTAATATGGCATTTTAGTCAGACTAAAATCGAAAATTTGCTGCCAAAATTAACACTGTTGGCTTATTATAATACAGACGTGTCCCTCTATAGACAACGGGAAAATGTATGATACACAGAGCAAAATGATCATCCAGTTCAGGCTTCCAGTGACAATACTGTAATACTAGACGGCATGGTGTATAAAGTCTAAACTATATACAGGTGCATCTCAAATGTGAAAATCAAAAAGCGAAACCCATACTATATAGATTCATTACACACAGAGTAAGCTGGTGAAAACCCAAAATTCAGTATGTCATAAAATTAGAATATCGTGAAAAGGTTGAATATTGTAGACTCCTGGTGTCACTTAACTCTAAACACCTGTAAAGGTGTCCTGAGCCTTTAAATGGTCTAAGCCTGGTTCAGTAAGTTACACTGCTGACTTAACAGTTGTCCAGAAGGCAGTCATTGACACCCCCCACAAAAGGAGGGTAGGTCACAAAAGGTCATCGCTAAAGAAGCTGGCTGTTCACAGAGTGCTGTATCCAAGCATATTAACCACTTCAGCCCTGGAAGATTTGACTGCTCAATGACCAGGCCATTTTTTGCAATTCGGCACTGCGTCGCTTTAACTGACAATTGCGCGGTCGTGCGACGCTGTACCCAAAAAAAAAAAAAAATTGACTTTTTTCCCCACAAATAGAGCTTCTTTTGGTGGTATTTGATCTCTTTTGGTTTTTATTTTTTGCGCTATAAACAAAAAAGCGAGAATTTTGAAAAACACCACAAAATCTTACTTTTTGCTATAATAAATTTCCTTTTTTTGTTTTTTTTTTTTTTTAACAAAAATTTTTTTCCTCAGTTTAGGCCGATGTGTATTCTTCTACTTTTTTTTTTACCAAAATCGCAATAAGCGTATATTGATTGGTTTGCGCAAAAGTTATAGTGCCTACAAAATAGGGGACAGATTTATTTTTTAATAATCATGGCGGCGATCTGCGATTTTGATTGAGACTGATATTGCGGCGGACAAATTGGACACTTTTTGGGACCATTGACAATTATACAGCGATCAGTGCTATAAAAATGCACCGATCACTGTATAAATGTCACTGGCAGGGAAGGGGTTAACACTAGGGGGCGATCAAGAGGTTAACTGTGTTCCCTAGGTCTGTTCTAACTGTGGGGGGGGTGGGACTATCTAGGAGGAGCGAGAGAGATCGGTGTTCATATTTAGTATGAACACACGATCTTGTCTCTACTCCCCGAAAAGAACCAGGATTTGTGTTTACACAGATCCCAGTTCACTCTCTGTCACGAGCGATTGCAGGTGCCCGGCGGTCATCGCGCCCACCGGGCACACACTGCGGGCGCGCGCTCGCCCATAGTGGCCAAAAGGCGAAGCGACGTAAACAGTTTCGCCCAGCCATGCCATTCTACGGCGGCTGGTCAGCAAGCAGTTAATGGAAAATTGAGTGAAAGAAAAAAAAAAAAAGTGTGGTAGAAAAAGGTGCACAAGCAACAGGGATAACAGCAGCCTTGAGAGGATTGTGAAGCAAAGGCCATTCAAGAATTTGGAGGAGATTCACAAGGAGTGGACTACGGCTGGTATCAGAGCTTCAAGAGCCACCACACTACAGATGTATCCAGGACATGGGCTACAACTGTCACATTCCTTGTGTCAAGCCACTCCTGAACCAGAGACAGAAGCATCTTACCTGGTCTAAGGAGAAAAAGGACTGGACTGTTGCTCAGTGGTCCAAAGTCCTCTTTTGGGATGAAAGTAAATGCATTTCATATGGAAATCAAGGTCCCAGAGTCTGGAGGAGGAGTGGAGAGGCACAGAATCCAAGTTGCATGAGGTCCAGTGTGAAGTCTCCAGTCAGTGATGATTCGGGGAGCCATGTCATCTGCTGGTGTTGGTCCTCCTGTGTTTTATCAAGTCCAAAGTCAGCGCAGCCCTCTAGCAGGAAATTCTAGAGCACTTCATACTTCCCTCTGCTGACCAGCTTTATGGAGATGCTGATTTCATTTTCCAGCAGGACTTGGCACCTGCCCACACTGCCAAAACTACCAATACCTGGTCACATGATCATGATATCACTGTGCTTGATTGGCCAGCCAACTCCCCTGACCCAAATCCCATAGAGAATCTGTGGGGTATTGTCAGAGCTGAAGACCGCTATCAAAGCAACCTGGGCTTCCGTAATATCTCAGCAGTGCCACAGGCTAATCTCCTTCCATGCCACATCGATGCAGAAAATCATGCAAAAGAAGCCCCAACCTAGTAGAGATACTGAATTTGGGGTTTTCACTAGCTGTTAAGCCATAATTCACAAAATTAAAATAAATGCTTGAAAAACATCACCGTGTGTAACACATCTACCATATTTATCGACGTATAACACGCACATTCATTTTAAGAGGCAAGTTTCAGAAAAAAAAAAAAAAAAGTAAAATTTTAAATAAGGAACTTTGAAGCAAAATAAGGGTCAGTGCCCATCTGCACCCTTACTTTTGCCAACAATACAGCCTGATCAATGCCCATCTGCCATCAATGCAGCATCCTCACCATTGCCATCAATGCAGCATCCTCACCATTGCCATCAATGCAGCATCCTCACCATTGCCATCAATGCAGCATCCTCACCATTGCCATCAATGCAGCATCCTCACCATTGCCATCAATGCAGCATCCTCACCATTGCCATCAATGCAGCATCCTCACCATTGCCATCAATGCAGCATCCTCACCATTGCCATCAATGCAGCATCCTCACCATTGCCATCAATGCAGCATCCTCACCATTGCCATCAATGCAGCATCCTCACCATTGCCATCAATGCAGCATCCTCACCATTGCCATCAATGCAGCATCCTCACCATTGCCATCAATGCAGCATCCTCACCATTGCCATCAATGCAGCATCCTCACCATTGCCATCAATGCAGCATCCTCACCATTGCCATCAAAGCAGCATCCTCACCATTGCCATCAAAGCAGCATCCTCACCATTGCCATCAAAGCAGCATCCTCACCATTGCCATCAAAGCAGCATCCTCACCATTGCCATCAAAGCAGCATCCTCACCATTGCCATCAAAGCAGCATCCTCACCATTGCCATCAAAGCAGCATCCTCACCATTGCCATCAATGCAGCATCCTCACCATTGCCATCAATGCAGCATCCTCACCATTGCCATCAATGCAGCATCCTCACCATTGCCATCAATGCAGCATCCTCACCATTGCCATCAATGCAGCATCCTCACCATTGCAGCCTGATCGATGCCCATCTGCAGCCTAGAGGGGACTAGTAGGGGGGCGGGACGAGCGCCGACAGATTACATACAGTGAGAATCTCCTATGATAGACAGAACAGTGGTCCAATGGCAGCCCAGGAGACGGGACTTGCTATTTTAGAGGCCGCCAAGTAAACAGGAGATTCCCACTGTATGTAATCTGACGGCGCTCGTCCCGCCCCCCCTCCCTCTCCGAGGCAGATAAAATTTAAATATTGGCGTATAACACACACACACACTATTTGCACCCGATTTTCAGGGTGAAAATGTGAGTGTTATACGCCAATACAGTATATAGGAGTTTCATTTTTTTAAATTTAATTATGGAGATCAACTTTTTGATACTATAATTTTTGGAGATGTAAATGTAGCGGTTTCCTGGGCCTCACTTTGTCTTTGGGGGTGCAGATCAGTTACGTGCATCTAGAACATCAGAAGAAACTCAGCACACGTTTATTTTGCTTGTAAATTTATTTTATTGGAAAAAAAAATAATGTACAAAGTTTATCAGCTAGAAAGGACTGACAATCCCTCCGCTATGGAGGGGTAAATAACATCTCACATCCCTTCACACATTTCCTGCACAACATAGAAACTTAAACACAAAAATATATTTACACTGTACAAATGTTAGTTTACATATTTACACGGATCGCCCTCTTCCTGCCAGGCAGTGCCCAGCACCTTTACAATGGATGAGGAAGAACATTGACTACTGCCCCCTGGGGGGAGGGGTAAACTCAAACACTGCACCAATGGCTCAGTCCATCTCTGTAAACCGTGCAAACATGGCTTTCCTGACGGCATCCTTGTAAGAATCAGATGCCGTGTTGGATCCATAGGCACTTCCTTTTGCACCGAGACCGGCACCCTTCGCCCGCACCTGAGCCTGCAAGGAAAAACGGCATTGTTAGCACCAGAAAACAAGATATTCACATGTACCTGTACTTACCTTCCACTTCTGTGTTCAGCCATCAAGAAATAGATCAGGTTAATTCCTATTGGAGAGTGCTGGTGCTCTGTGATGAGCTGCTCAGGTACGTGTTTGCTGCCATGTGATAGGCTGGAGTTATGAGAAGGCCCCAATTCTGAGTAGACCCCCTGTTCACACTGGTGCGGCTTAGAAATCGCAATTTCAAAGTCGCCTATCAGTGCGATTTGCACTGTGGCTTGTGACTTCATTTAATAGAAGTCAATGCAAGTCATAGTGAAATCATAAAAAAAAAAAAAAAAAAGTACTGCAAGAACCCTTTTCTGAACCGCAGCTCCAGCAGTGAGGTGCCACTTGTCATGTGATTTTGAACTGTCAAATCACACTGGTGCGAACGCGGCACTCTTCTCTATCCTGATCCCCCTCTGCAGCGCCGTCATTGGGTTATTTTGTTTGTTTAACCACGTTTTATTTCCAAAGGCTTGGCCCTCCTAATCCTTTACAGCCAAGGAAGCTGCTTCAGTTTGATCTGCAACTGCCATGGTGCTGCACATGTGATCAGTTATGGCACCAGCCGTTTAGTCTGACAGATAAAAGTGGAGTTCAGCTTATCCTTCACCCGCCCCCCCCCCGGTGCCGCATTTGGCACTTTTCGGGAGGGAGGTGGGAACAGGTACCTATTTTGACGGGTATCTGGCCCCACTTCCGTGAGACGGGGCCACACACCCTCCTCCACACCAATTAGAATGCGCATCACAGAGGGGAACCGGCTGTTTCCTTACAAGGAATGGCGGTGACTGCATTAGACACCCAATCCGAAGATCGGCTGGGGTGCCGACATCACAGACTCACTGGACAGGGAGGTGTCCATATACTAAGGCCCCTTTCACACTGAGGCGGTTTGCAGGCAGTATTGCGCTAAAAATACCGCCTGCAAACCGCCCCTAAACAGCCTCCTCTGTTTGTTCAGTGTGAAAGCCCGAGGGCTTTCACACTAAAGAGGTGCGCTGGCAGGACGATGAAAAAAGTCCTGCAAACCGCTTCTTTGGAGCGGTGTATTCACCGCTCCTGCCCATTGAAATCAATGGGACAGCGCGGCATTACCGCGGCTTTAGCCGCGCTGTACGAGTGATTTTAACCCTTTTTCAGCCGCCAGCGGGGGTTAAAACCGCACCGCTAGCGGCCGAATACAGCTGCAAGAACGACGGTACAGCAGCGCTAAAAATAGCGCTGTTGTACCGCCGACGCCCCCACCGCCCCAGTGTGAAAGGGGCCTAAAAGTCAGCAACTGCAGTATTTATAGCTGTTGATTTTCTTGGGGGGGTGGACCTCTTTAGATTCCACTTTAAGGGAACCGGTTTTTCTACTGTCCTGCAAGAAAAGAACTCTTTGTTGAACATGGCGGCCTCCTCTCACCTGAATGGGGGCGGTAATTCCCTGACTCTTCCGACCCAGGCCTGAGCCCTCCTTCCAGCCCATGGCTTGGAGCATTTTGTTTCCAATGTTGCTGTGGTCAATGCCATCCTTGGTTGGCTGCTCGTAGTTCCTGCGGTAGGGGAAAACATATTAGATATGCGCACAATGCTGCATACAATAACCGCATACACCGATCACCTCATGGATACTTACACAGCTGCATTATCATACATCTTCCTGCGTTTAGGCTCCGGGGGTTCGGGAATGCCGTACTTTTCCCGCCGCTCTGCCGCCCGGTCTCTGTATTTTGCCTGCACAGAAAGACAATTGTAATCATGGCAAGGTTCCTACAACTGGACTTATGGTTACTCCCCTATAGGGGGATACAGGGGAAAAATGTATATCCAATGAGGCTTTATGAAGTGTTAAAGTGGCACTACACTAAATCTGAGCACCAAAAACTACTTTACTCATTTTTAACATTCAAAAGCCAACTCCCCAATCCATCCATGCTTTACTGAGAAATCACTCTGACCCCCCCCCCCCCCCCCCAAAAGAATTTCTGATCATGGCCATCTTAAGTGGGGCAGATGATTAATGTAGCATTTACTTCCTGGAACCCATCTGCCCTTAGCTCAGGCATGCTGGTAGGAGGGTTTGCTTAGCTGAGAAAACCCCCTCCACCTCCTGAAGATTCTTGGGATGTATGACATTTGCCTAAGTCAGAAACCAGGAAGTAAAGGATGTAAAAAAAATAAAAATAATCAATGTTGATTGAGAGGGTGAAGTTCCACTTTAAAATTTGATCCACAGAAAACAATTGGAGCACCAGAAGGCAGAACCCCTCATTGTATTTATTTACAGAACAGGAAAGGCAAGCTGGCATTGTTACTCACCTCTCTTTCCCGTTGCTCCAGTGCATCCAAATCTTGTTCTGACAGTCTGGCTCTTCGGTGGACATCCAGGTTTTGCTGTAACACACAAAGCAGACACATCAGTTATCAAAGCACCTGGAATAAGTTCTGTCAGCCCACACCCACTTCAATAAGAACAGTAAAAACAGTCTGTTCTGACCCAATACCCCCTGCAAAAGAACTGATCCGCAATCTGCATTCCTCCACACCCCCCCAAAGTAGGAACGACCTGGGTCGGTCGGCCCACACCCCCCAGAAAAGGAACGACCTGGGTCGGTCGGCCCACACCCCCCAGAAAAGGAACGACCTGGGTCGGTCGGCCCACACCCCCCAGAAAAGGAACGACCCGGGTCGGCCCACACCCCCCCGGAAAAGGAATGGTCTGAGTCCACATCCCCTGAATTCTGTCCCAAGTGAGGCAAGCAGAGTCTCTCACCTTGTGTAGGTCTGACAGCTGCTGGTGCCTGGTGAGAGCATCTTTATTAGGGAATTGCCGCCGGCACAGTAAACAAGCCAATTTTTTCCAATCTGTTAATTTATCCTCATCGATTAGTGCCAGAGGCCGCTCAAACTCCTCTTCATTGTCGCTGTCACCGCTGTAAGCTGCAACCAGGGCCCTCTGCACACAGGAGAAGTTATGGTTAAGACCATCCAGGGCCAGAGAACAGATATAGAAGACTAGCATGCTATGCTGCGGTCTCACCTTAGGTGGCTTCTCTTCCTCCGCGACAACCATCATCATTATTTCTGGAAGAAACTGCCTCTCCAGTAAGGCTCCTTGCTGTAGATACAAAAAAGGAGGAGAGATTAGTTTCTATGTATGAACAGCAGAAACCCTCAAGTGGCGAATGTTGCCGTCGTCGTACCTTCTTCTCAAACAAAGCGAACCCAGCGTCAGCGGCTGCAGACTCCTTGCGGTCCTCATCTCGGGAATTCAGAGGCTGGAAGCTGTTCTTAAAGTTCTCCTTTTGTTTGTTCAAGCTCTTAGCCCAGCGCTCCATGTCTTTAGCGATCTGTGGTAAAAAAAAAAAAATATTATAGATCACTGTGCCAAAGGGGTCATGTTTCCATAGCACGTAAGTCTGTATTAGTGATGCGCCAAAATGTCAATTCCGATGCCGAAACTAAAACCAAAAAATCTGCATGCACTTGGCCAAAAATCAAAACCGACAGGGATACGTTTCTGCACAGAGGTCCCCAAGAGGCGCCATTGTGCACCAAAGTCAACGGGATGCAATTTAGCAATCAGCACTTTTTTTAAATGAGCAAAACGCTGACAACCCCATTTTCGGCGGCCGATATATCGGTGCATCCCTAGTTTACATCGCTTCTCTGTACCTGCTGGGCTGTCTTGCTCTTTGGTTTCTCCTTCTTCTCTTTGCCCTCTTTGGTGCCGGATGTGGAAGCGCCGTTGGGCCCGGCTCCACCGCCGGCAGAGTCAGCAGCTGGCAGATAAGTCTGCTTCTCCCCGTCCCAATACAGGAATTGCTGCGTCACGGAGTTGTAGTAATACTGCAGACAGACAGAAGAATGAAGTACTCGCCTATGCATGCACCATTAATACACAGCTAAGCCAACATACCACACCCTCCCGGCTTACCTGAGAATTGGGGTCGTAGTAGAGACTAGTCTGAGGGTCGTAATAGTAGCCGGATGATTCATCGTACTGGTAAGTGGAGGTGTCAGGAACAGCTGTGAAGAACATATATTTCTTTATGAAACTGGCTGAGGGACTGCAATTTGGGAGAACAGACAGTCCGCACTGCCTTACAACCAACAGACTTCTGTTTTCACTGACTGAGGTCACATGGACAAATCACAGCAATAAAAGCTGTTGTAGCAAGATGAACCCACCAGGTAACACTTACCATATTTGACGCCTGGAATGATGGGGTTAGGAATACCGCCGTCTGGTGTGTTAGCACTGGGTGCGGCACTGATTGTTGCACTGGTGCTGGCCTGTGTCTGGGGGGAAAGAATGAGGTGTAAGACAGCAATAGTGGTGCGCCTCTTCTACTTTACATACAATCACCAAGATGGACATTAGAATATACTAGAGCAAGCATATGCAATTGGCGGACCTCCAGCTGTTGCAAAAACTACAACTCGCATCATGCCTCCGGGTGTCATGCGTGTGGCTGTCAGAGTCTTGCAATGCCTCATGGGACTTGTAGTTCTGCAACAGCTGGAGGTCCACTAATTGCATATCCTTGTACTAGAGGATGCAGAGCCTGCCACAGCCTGAACAAATCACCTTTACATACCTCATGTGCAGCAGCCTACAATACGATAATGGGGTGAGGAGTCCTATACAATTCTCAGTGTGCTCCCTATAATAATGGGGTGAGGAGTCCTATACAGTTCTCAGTGTGCTCCCTATAATAATGGGGTGAGGAGTCCTATACAATTCTCAGTGTGCTCCCTATAATAATGAGGTGAGGAGTCCTATACAATTCTCAGTGTGCTCCCTATAATAATGGGGTGAGGAGTCCTATACAATTCTCAGTGTGCTCCCTATAATAATGGGGTGAGGAGTCCCACACAATTCTCAGTGTGCTCCCTATAATAATGGGGTGAGGAGTCCCACACAATTCTCAGTGTGCTCCCTATAATAATGGGGTGAGGAGTCCTATACAGTTCTCAGTGTGCTCCCTATAATAATGGGGTGAGGAGTCCTATACAATTCTCAGTGTGCTCCCTATAATAATGGGGTGAGGAGTCCTATACAATTCTCAGTGTGCTCCCTATAATAATGGGGTGAGGAGTCCTACACAATTCTCAGTGTGCTCCCTATAATAATGGGGTGAGGAGTCCTATACAGTTCTCAGTGTGCTCCCTATAATAATGGGGTGAGGAGTCCTATACAGTTCTCAGTGTGCTCCCTATAATAATGGGGTGAGGAGTCCTATACAATTCTCAGTGTGCTCCCTATAATAATGGGGTGAGGAGTCCTATACAATTCTCAGCGTGCTGTGAGGAATCCACACAGTTCTTGGTGTGCTGCCTATAATGGGGTGATAAATCCATAGAGCTCTCTGTGTGCTTCCAATAATGACCCAACATGTTAAGCCTGATTTTCACACTAGCCAAGAGGGATCCCAATTACTCACCGGAGATCTGGGGTGCTGGTAGAGTTGAGGGCTCTGACATACGACAGCTGCACTGGTGGTAGTGGTTGCAGGGGCACCCTCTGGAAAATAAAGAGACATGGCATAATATTATGAATGGGGATTAGATCAGGTTGAATTGAATCTATGAGATCTGACGGATGCAGCACTGGGAAAGAAATCTGGTGGAAAATTTGAAATGTTACATGTCTTCAAAGGATAACTTATCCTAACTGCTTGCAGACCGCCCCACGTATACATACTGCGGGGCTGTACGTGACCTTTACTTCTGGGTTTGCGGCGATTAAACACATCAGGATTACATATACTGTGGCAGGGCGGCCCTTAAGCGCAAAATGATGTATGACTTTCTTCGGCTCTGGCCCGCTCCTGCTGTGATTGGACACAGACACCCGATGTCCGCCGCGACCCGCAGATTGTTCCTGACAGAGATCATGTGTTTCTGCTAAGCAGGAACACGAACCTCTGTCTTCCCACAGTACAAGCACCTCCCCCCACAGCCCTCCCTAGGGACACAGTTAACCCTTTAATCGCCCGTAACCCCTTTCCTGCCAGTGTCATTAGTACAGTTTTAGCCCCGATCACTGTATTGGTGTCACTGTCTAATTTGTCCGCCGCAGTCCCACTATAAGTCGCTGGTCGCCGCCATTACTAGTATATAAAATTAAAATAAAAAATTAATAAAAATTCCATAAAAAGATCTCATAGTTTGTAGACATATCTTTTGCACAAACCAATATATGCTTATTGTGATTTTTTTTTTTTTCAAAAAACATAGCAGAATACATATTGGCCTAAATTGATATTAACAAAAAAAAAAAAAAATTCTTCATATTTTTATTGGATGTGTTTTATGGCAGAAAGTAAAAAATAGTTTTTTGTTTATAGCGCAAAAAATAAAAACCGCAGAGAATCAAATACCACCAAAAAAAAAAAAAAGCTCTATTTGTGGGGTAAAAAAAAAAAAAAAAAAGACATAAAATGTTACTTGGGTACAATATCGCACGACTGTGCAATTGTCAGTTAAAGTAACAGTGCCGTATCGCAAAAAAAAAAAAACAAAAAAAAAAAAAAAAAAAAAAAAAAACTGGTCATGGGGGGGTGGGGGTGGAAAACCTTTCCAGGGGAACTCAACTAAACTCAACTAAACGGATGTATCACTTGTACATGATGAACCAGCGGGAAGTACTTTCTGCTCACCTGTGGTTGCTGCTCCTTGTTCCGCTCCTCCGGCCTGAGACTGGTAATATTGCTGATAATCCTAATAAAGAGACATTTATGTATTTTATCACTGGAAGGGAAGGCACGGAATAAAACAAAATAATAAATAAGACTACCACTCACTTGTCCGTACTGAGAGTATCCTTCTTGTCCATAGCCAGGCTCCCCGCCTTCCCCACTTTGCTGAGGCTGAAAACACAAGAAAACATTTCATATAATCCAGACAGAAAACAAGATCTAAACTTCTGGTAGACTTTGTACTCTGTGTGCAGAAACCCCTAAAATACCAGTGAAAAAATAAATAAATAATGGAGTATCAGTGCAGCATCAGTGTTAAAGTGGTTGTAAATCTATACCACCACTTACCTACAGGCAAGCCTATATTAAGGCTTAGCTGTAGGTGCTGGAAATAGATATAGATATATAGATATATATATATATATATATATATATATATATATATATATATATATATATATATCTCTATCTATCTCTTAAACCTGCACGATTTAGGAGATATTTACAATATACGCGTGCACCGTCAACGGCGCATGCGCACTTTAGAAAGCGCACGATCGTGCCACTCTAAAGGGATCATGCCGTGACTGGCGGTGCATGCACGGGAGTGACGTCATGCGACTCCAGGCCGGTCACAGAGCCGGAGTCCGCGGCCCCGGAAGGAAGAGGGGTGAAGATGGACACTTCCAGCCAGCGGGGACAGCAGTGACATCGCAGGCTTCGTTTTCAGGTCAGTGACATATAATAGGCTACTGTGCAATACATAGCCCATTATGCTTTACCTTTGCAGGGAAATAAAGAGGAAGCAAAACCCATCAGGGTTTACTTCCTCTTTAAAGTACACTAAATGCACTTAGTTCTGCACTCCTGTGACCTGCCTACTGCTGTCACCAGCTGACGTCAAGGCTCTGCAGGGATCCCGACAATAATGTCAGGATCCGCCCAGATAGCTGACCAGCAGCTGGCTCAGCCTTTCAGCGCACCGCCCCCCTCTACAGCCCAGTGCTCCAGTGAGTGCTGGAGGGGCAGGGCAGAGAGCAGGTGACTGACAGCCACCCCTCTGAGCGGACCCGAGAACTAAGCGATTAGGGGGTTTTTAATCGCTCAGTGTAGAAGCGGCGGGGGAAATCGATGCAGCCATCTAGACTAGTATGTTTGTTTTGATTCCTGCACTTCACTTTTAATATATTTTAAGTCCCATCACATAATCCTTGTTCCTTCTATTCAGTACACAGACAGAACCTCACCTGAGTGGATGACCACTGAGCGGCGGCAATGGCTGTGCTCGCTACGGAGAATGCGCTGACCCGGTTACCATCTGGTAGAACAAGATCCCTGTAATTAAAAAATAAGAAGTTAACCACAATGAGTAACCTCGTTTGTGATTTAAGAATCAGCACCAAAACTACTTTGAAATCACAACCAAATCATGACTGACTTAAAGCGGTAGTAAACGCGGGGGGAGCAAAGCAATGTTATAATGTGCTAGTATGCATCGCATACCAGCACATTATGCAAAACTTACCTTCAAACAAAACCCTCTGCTGGAAGGGCTTTCATCTTAGCCGGGTCTTTCTTCGGGGTTCGTTCGTGGTCCTTTAAATGGCTGAGCCACAATGACGTCCCTCCCGTGCATGGGGGCACAGGGCTTTGAAGGAATGGCACGAGGATGTCGTTCCTTCAGAGTGCATGTGCCGGTGATGTCACCAGCGGCTTCGCAAGTAAATATTTCCCAATTGGTGCATGTTTAGGAGACATTTACAGTACCTACAGATAAGCTTTATTATAGGCTTACTTGTAAGTAAAACAAAATGCCTTTACTACCACTTTAAGCAATATCAGATCGGTTACGGAGCACTTCCTCTCACTCGCCTGCATGGAACGTTCACTTACTTTCTGGCACTTTTAGCAAAATCCACACCGATCGTCTTCCCATCGATTTTGAGAGGTGGCTGAAGAGTCTGGAGAATTTGCAGCAGCTGCGAGGCTTCCTATGGGGACGGAAGGCAGAGGGGGAGGGGCAGGTGAGACACGTGTAGGAGGAGCAAACATTGCTGTACTTGTATAACACAGGGAACGATCGCTTACCAATGCGGACGGCAGCTGCACGAAGGCAAATCCTCGGTTCTGTTGGGTTTGCTTATCTTTGATCAGCCTGATGTTGCTCACTGCCAGAGATACATAAGGAGCCAGCGCAGCCAGGATGGACTCCATAGCGGTGTGTGGCCCAATGTTTCGGAGGATTATGGCTGAGGATACATAGCCACCTAATAAGGTTACACCCAGCTGTCTAAAAAGGAGTCTCCTCCACAGATAAAAAGACCCCCCCCCACCCCAAGAACTTCACACAGATCACAATGACCCACACACCCCCACCCATGCTAAATGGCCCACAAGCTCTAAAGCTGGCCATACATTAAACAACTTCCTTTAGATTTACCTTCAACTATGTAGTGCAAGAGCCTGCCTTGATTGCATACAAAATTGAAAGTGTTTGGCCCCATATGGTTTTGGTAAATCTAAAAAGGAAAAAAATTGTACAATGTATGGCCAGCTTTACTCCTCACAACTCACTACATGCATTTAGAACACTTCAGGCTCCTTTCACATTTTGCGTTTTAAGCCTCAAACACACGGGCCTAATGCCCGCCGACATTCACCGCCTTCTGTTGGATGAGCATGTTGGAAAAAACACTGCGAGTGTTCTGGCGGGCTGCGATTCTGCCTGTGATTTCAATTCATACTGCAGTCGCAAAACATGTGCATTTTCACATTTCATATTTTTTTTTTTCTTCAATAAAAATCTATTGAAGGTACAAAACATGGCATACGAGAACTTATTGAAATTGCCAAGATGTCAAGACAGCTGGAACGTAGCTACCGAGCATGTAAAAACTGCCAACAGTATAAATGGCATGTTAATAAATTAAACTTGTAGCGGGTGCCATTTGTTTTCATTGGCACCTAAAATGTGGTGTTTTACCGTATGGCAAACCGCAACATGCAAAGCTTGTCGCCCCAAAAAGGAGCAGAAGCTTCGCAGTGTTGCGGCTTGCCACGATTTATACACGGCAAAACCGTTTTAGGTGCCACTAAAAGAAATGGCAGCCAAATGTGCTTTTTACGATTGCCAAGACGCCAGATGTGAACGGAGCCTTAAATGCAGCAACACAAAGCTGCAAGTCTGCTACAAACACTCACCGAATCCAAAACACCAGAACTAACCCCCAACACACATGCCCAACACAAGGCTCGGGGCAGAATCCTGCCCACCAGGGTTTGTCATATGGGCTCTCACACTCCATTGTGCCACTCCCCGCTGTCACTTGTACATACATAAGCTGTGTTACAAGGGACAGCTATGCTCTCAGCAGCTCCAGGAATTAACAGAGCCGTGCATGCACTCACAGCGAGGGCAGATCTCCAGAATCTGAGAGAGACACTCCTACACAGGCAGGTACTAGACTCGGGCCAGGTAGGAGAGAGAGATGCGAGAAAGACTTTTTTTGGGGGGGGTGTACACCCCTAAACCCTGCACACCCCTGAACTCTGCACGCAATGCGCACCTGAACCCTACACAAAGCGCACCCCTAAACTCTGCATTCTGTACATTACGCACTCTTGAACTCTGCATGTAGTGCACCCCAGATGTGTGGTTGCAATGTGCATTGCACATCCCTAAACCCTGTACTATGTACCCAGCACACCCCTGAACGCTGCACGCAATGTGCACCTGAACCCTGCACAAAGCGCATCCCTAAACCTTGCATTCTGTACATTACACACTCCTGAACTCTGCATATAGTTCACCCCAGATGTGTGGTTGCACTGTGCATAGCACACCACTATACCCTGCACAAAATGCGCTCCTGAACCCTGCACTTAGCACACCCCTGAAGCCTGCATTCTGTACATTATGCACTCCTGAATTCTGCATGCAGTGCACCCCAGATACAACTGGTTCTTTGAGGGTAACCATACTGCTGATGCGACCCACGAAGTTGATTTTGGCCCCCCTGCCCTTGTACACTTCTAAGTGAGCCTGTGACAATCCAACACAGAGGAACGAAGCTTTAGAAACACTTACTGTCGCTGTAGTAATCTGCTGATGGCGGAGCATCAGTAGCACCAGCTGGGGCCTCCACATCGGATTCTGAAGGGGCAGAGAATAAAGCATGAGCCCTAAAATCGCATCCAAAGACAAACCTGGGATTTTTTTTGCAGTTCTTCGTTTAGTGTATGAAGTATAGTTGACACAAGACAGGACACATGATATATACAATCAAGGGCCAACCCTGTTCCATAAAGAGGCTACAATGAACCGAGTACTGTTACCTTCACAGACCCCCTGAACACGGAACTCGGCAGTCTCTGAACACTCACCGGTCTTGGCTGCCCCACAGCGGAAGCATTTTAGTCTTCGACGGAAGTTGTACAGGCCACACTACAAAACCAGAGAGCTTTACACTTAATATCGACCGTTCTGCAACATCCTGGTATCCCCCCCCATACATCACCTCCAATAAACCCACAAATACCACTCACCTTGTAGCACAGCCAGTCCTCAAACTTGGGGCGGGGATTACTGTAATGCATGGCGATGGTCTTGCCTTGGATCACCAACTTTTTCTGCAAGAACATAAACAAGGGTAAAGTTATTCCCGGCATCCCGGCAGGCGGACATTTACACCCTGGCGGAGGGGAGTCAGCTCCCCGACATTAATATGGACAGCAATGTGGGGAAGGACCGCCCACTGCCAGCTACATGCATTGCCCGGCCAGCCCGAAGGGGGTCAAGGCCGCCGACCGAAGACACAAAAGAAGTGGGGAGGTGGTATAGACAAGAGCAATGGGGGGGCTCCAGAGAGATGAGAGTTAACATTGTAGCAGTTATTTTCCAGTCAGTGTAGCTTCAATGTAACAAAGTCTCTGTAAACATACTGGAAATCGAGCAATCAGAAATAAGTCCCCCCACCCACCCCCCATAAAAGTCTAAGAACTTCACACAGCCAGATCGCAATTCACCCACCCACCTCTAGATGGTCCACACTATGAACATAGACTTTAAATTGTATAATCCCAATGGCCACTGAAATCCAGAATGTGCTCAGTCTTCCCTCACACGAGGGGGTGGGAGGGGGTTTAATCACATTTTCTGGGTAAGGAGTATCAGGAACCCGGAGTCTGGAATGTGCAGCCAGGCCACACAGCGGGATATATTTTACAACTACAGACTCCACCAATTTACAAAGTAGAAGTTTTACAGGAACCTATCTTGGGGACTATTGCTGAGGCTTCCATCCAGCGCGGAATCCTGCAAAGAGTGTGCAAGCTTCTGGACAAACAAGTCCCTGCACATGAGGTGTGCTCCGCCCCCGACGAGTTGCGGCTCGGCACAGCAGCCTTCAGAGCTAGACAGAAGCCTCAGATGCCCTGACTTGGGATGAAAGAGGGACTCGGCCATATCAATGTAAAAAAAAAAAAAAAAAAAAAAAAAACCCACACAACTGACAGTCTTGACTCGAGTTATTTATGTTTACTCCCCCCGCCGCCCCCATCTATACACTGGTACCTCCTGTATATACAGGCTGTGCTACCCATGTGGAGTTGCAGAGAACATGTGTCTGTGGAGATTCTCAGCAGTAAGCCCAGGAGAGGGAGGGGGCCTGCATACGCCAGGCCTCTGTGTACATTAGAGAAATGGGGAAGAGGGGGAGGGGATGGGACACAGCCAGCACGCTATAAATGCGAGAAGAGCTTGTGAAGTTCCCTGAGATTTCACCATGAACGGCTTCTACAACATTTCAACCAGAACGAGTCTTATTTAGAACATAGATTACATTTTTTTTTCTTACAAATCGGGAATATTGATGGAAAAAGAACATCCTAAGGACTCGTGCACACAAGACTTTTTTTCAGCCGCTTTTAGGGGCGTCTGGCGGTTTATTTTTTTTTACTGCCTCTGAACTCTCTCCTCCATGTTAGCCGATTTGTCCAAGCACACAATCAGAGGAGTTGAGGCATAAACTTTTAAGGGCAGTAAAGGAAAAGAAATGACTGACTGTGGCTCCAGTAGCAGAGGTTGTTAGGGCTGTAAAAATGCAACTCAACGCTGTAACAAGATTTTAGCTGCGTTTGGCATTTTTACAACCGAAGAGCTTCTACTTCTGGACGCAAAGGTTTGTTTTTTTTTTTTTTTTGGAAGTGTTACCCTCAAAACGCTCCAAAACGTGGCTAAAAGCGCTTTCTGTAACTTTTTTCCTGATAGCAGCGCTGGCATTTTTTAAATCATTCTGTGTGCATGAGCCCTAAAGGGTTCATTCTAAACATTTCTCCGACAGTTCAGGTGTGCAGATGGTTTGACCTCCCAGCATATACAAAATCTGAAACTAACCTCACGAAGGAGAGCAGCGAGGAGTCTTGTGACCCGGGATCTTCCGTATGCATCGCTCGTAAATGTTCAATGCGCACTAAGAGCCACCCAACTTTAACCAAGCTCCACCCACTTCAAAGCCACTCCGCCTCTGACCATTTGTGTGTTGGTCTAAATCATAATTCCTCCGCTCTGAATGCTAAACGTTGATGCAATACCCAAAAAGTTGGTGTAGCAGCAGATTTCCAATGTAGTGCAATGTGGTTGAGGTTGATAAACCTCATAGTACTGAAATGTGTCAGAAAAGGCTTTAAATCACAATAAAATTCCTCAGCAGTGGTATTTATGGGAAGTAACTACAACAGAAACCACTGCATTACATACTGCAGATCTCTTATCCCAATAAGTACAGCACTACACCATCTCCAACTGTAAAGAATGTTGGAGGGAATATAAAATGAGGAGGCTGTCTATTTTTCTGGTCCTTGATGCCTTCTAGGAGTCCTGTTTATTTGGTAATAGCCATATTACTGTTATATGTATACTAAAAAGGCACCCTGTGGCCTTCTATGCCAATGACACTCTCCTTATATATATTGTTTACTGCCCTTTATAACCTGGGTATATGAAGTTTTTAAGTTTTCACATATATTTGTATGTACTCTAACCGCTCCCCTACAGACCCAATGGGCTAGTTGGGCTTAATTGTTATTTACTAGGGCTGCACCGATACCACTTTAAGACCGAGTACAAGTAGCAATACTTTTTTCAAGTACTCGCCGATACCGATTACGATACTTTTTTTTTAATGTCAAGTGACAATTTTCAAAGCACAATACAGACTAACAATATCTTCTTTATAAGTGACAGGTGGCACCGATATGTGGCACTGATTTGCAGCACTAATAGGTGGCACTGACTGACAGACACTGATGGCTGGCACTTATGGGCACTGGTATGTGGCACTGACTGATGGGCACTGATAGGTGGCATTTATGGGCAATGATATGTGGAACTGTTTGGTAAGCAGTGGCACTGAAAATAACGCAGCAGTAATAATTGCTGGCAGCCTGGCATGATAAAATAAAATCGATAAAAAAAAAAAAAAAAAAAAAAGTACACAAGAGCCCATCTTGATACACCCTGCACTCGGTCTCAGTAAGCCTAGTCAGAATGCAGCAGCAGACATCTTGTTACACCCAGCTCATATAGTTGAATTATATGGGCTGGGTGTAACAAGATGTCCGCTGCCACCTTGTGACTGCAGGCTATTGAGGCCGAGTGCAGGGTGTACCAAGATGGGCGTTGCCGTGTACAGCCTCTGACAGACTAGGGCCGTCACTTCTGTTAACGATTCTGATTGGCCGGGTCACTGATGGATGGCATGCGGCTGCGGCCCACACCCCTGCCCCATAAGCTTACCTTCCTCCGCTGCAAGGACTCTCACTGTGCCAGGACCTACGCTCCGCCTTCTCCCACCCACTGACTTCAGGGCTGCAAAGGTATCGGGTGAAGCATCGGAAGCGTTTGCCTGAGTAATACTCGGTATCGGCACCGATACTAGTATCAGTGCAATCCTATTTACCCCATGGAACATGTCCATGTGTTTCTTTTGTTAGGTTTTCTAAATCAGTATTTACAATATACTTTTGCTGACATTGCACCTCATCTCCTTGTTCTTGTAACTTTGTTATAAGCAAATCTTAAGGGTGTCAACGACTGCCGCTTCATAGAGAGCAATGGAGGGTCTGATCTGGTCCACCTGAAGAACTGACAGGTGGACCCAATCAGTCAGTGTGAAAAGGGACTAAAGAAAAATTAAACCTAAAAATGTGGGGCTGCTCTGGAATGGCATCATAATTTTGGGGCATCTTCCTGATTTACTTGGAGGAACATACAAAACAAAAAAAGAAAAAACACAGGAGACAACACTCCTGGACCAACAAGTCCTGACCTCAATCCCTCTGAAATGCTGCAACAAGGTATGAAGAATGCAATTCAGGAAAGGCAATGCATGAATGGGGTTTGGATATAGGAATATATACCTCCTAACTACCAAGGAGGGCCAATCAGCAACTACAGAAAATCAGGTGATATGAATTGTTACTACAAAAGGGTTTCATTTTTTCTTACTAGGGTTGCACCAATACTAAGCATCTGCGCCGATATCAGTACTCGTGCAAATGCTCCAATACCCGAAACTGATATCGGAAGTGATGCCGCCTCTCCTCCAACCATATTCTCTGGTGGGTGCCATTCAGGCCGCCTCCTCCCCTCCAACCAGCTGTCATCTCTGGTGGGTGCCGTTCCCGCCGCCGCCTCCACCCCTCTGGCGGGTGCCATCCCCGTCTCCCCTCCAACCAGTTGTCATCTCTGGTGGGTGCTATTCCCGCCGCCTCCTCCCCTCTGGCGGGTGCCATCTCCGCCTACCCTCCAGCCAGCTGTCATCTCTGGTGGGTGCCATTCCCACCCCCTCCTTCCCTCTGGCGGGTGCCATCTCCCATCTCTGGAGGGTACCATTCCCGCCGCCTCCTCCCCTTCCAGCCGGCTATCATCTCTGGCGGGTGCTCTCTCCACCTCCTCCCATCCATCCAGCAGGTGCCATCAAAGCCTCCTCCTCCTTCCTTCCACCAGCTGTCAGCCAATGACCTCCCTTCCCCCCCCCCCCCCGCACAGCCTTTTCCATCCCAACTCTCCCACCCCACAATCCCTATTCCACCCCACGCTCACTTACCACTCTACTACCCCCCATCCCACCCTGCCCTCACCCAACAACCCTCCAAACCACCCCTCTACCTACTCTTCCTAGGCAATAGGTATAATTGGCATCAGCGAGTACTTTAAAAAATTGTTTCAGTACTCGTTGCTAAAAGTGACATTGTTGCATCGCCATTTCTTACAGCATTAGTTGGGCCGTATTATAGAAGATGTTCATGTAGAAATGCAGAAAATTCTTAGGAGTTCACAAATTCCCTCATGATTATATATACCGTGCTGAAGATTTATTATTAGTGGAGGCTCCAGACACCGGGGTGACGGAACCACATTTATCAAAGTGTCTGAGCAAGTAAATTTAGTTCATGGGCCCAATCAATACTCCTCCCCTCCCCCCCTTCCCAACATTAATTTAATACACAATCCGATTGGCTGGCTCTTCAGACACTTTGAGAAGTGAGGCTCTTGTGTCTACAAGTGGAAGGGCAATTTATTAACACATGAACCTCCGACTACAGAAGTCACAGAGATAGATGGGGACACTGTAGGGGGGAGAGCAGATACCTGTAATGTACACAGAGTGTGACCCCCCCTTTTTTTCGACAAGATCCCATGGAACCTGTGAGCCTCTCCCTTCACCCCCTCCCGCCCGTCCTCGTTCTGCTTTTGCGATCTCGGTTACAGACATATGTCATGTGCCATTTCTCAGCAGTATTCTAGGCTTGGCGAGTGAAGCAACCTGATTGGCTTCCATCCAGCTGGTAGCATCTTGCAAGTGATAAAACTCCACGAAGGCGAAACCACGGCTTAAACCTAGAGACAGCATTCAGATATAGACGGGATACTAGTGTTAGTCAGTTCCTTTTTTTTTTTTTACAGAAAACACAGCTCCATCTCTCCATCTGACAAAGCCCATGGATCTAGCACTGGTTTATGGCATGACTTCCATGGCTGCACTCTTCTGGCCTGTCTTAAAGTGGGTTGCCATGAAAAGGAACCTCGTACGATGATCCCCCCTCCCCCCTCTAACTAGCCTGAGTCTAGGGCCCTGCAGGAGCCCACATGCTGTACATTCACAGGAGGCTGCAATGGTATAAAAAAGGTGACATCTCATCTCTACAAAATCCTACTAATACTGACAATGGGCAGCTTAAAACTAAGAGGCTCCTTAACCATGGCAAAACCATGAATAACCTGATGGTGTATGGGGATGGAGAGGGGGGCTATAACCTCAGAGGGAGAATTTTTCGGAGCGAGTGGGAGGGCACCACATCACGGCGGAAAGAACCTCACCTGTCTTACGCTTCATCAGCCTCACGTCGGCGGGCTGCGGCCCCTCGAAGGTCTCCACCACCTCTCGGATCTGGGGGAAACAAGAGCAGAGAACCACCCGATGACAGAGTGTACAAGACTATGGATGGAGAACCATTCCTTCCTTGTGTCCGAGAGAACGTCCCCTATACAGCTCTCCAGGCCGGGGACACTTCCGCCCTACTCACGTCATTCTCAGTGATGTTGATGGGAAGGCCTCTCAGCATGATGGTCTTGCTCTCCTTTTCATCCATGTAATAATCATTGCGATAGTCGTGGTCAATGTATTCGCCGTCTGAATGGTAGCCGTCTTCAGAGCGGTCGCTGTTTCTCCTCTCACGGTCGCGTTCTCTGTCTCGCTGGAAGAGAATACCGACCTTTCAGTACTGTACTGAGGGAGAGGATGGACCGAAGAACAATAGACCCAAGTGTTCTGTCCACCAGATGTCTTGCTGATTATTTGTACTTGTGTTGTTAAATTTACATGCAAAAGGTGTAATTTACTTAAGACAACCATAAGTGGTGTGCAGGCTCCATCTAGCTTTCCTTTTTTATATTGCTGCAGTCGTTCTGTTTTATTTGACTTAATGTATGTGTAGTTAAGGAAGTTGTCAGCAAGCAGGGAATTCTGGGTAGAATCTTCACAGGAAGTGAAACAGTCACCATTCTTTGAGAAGACATTCAGGAAACACCACATGTATTTCTCTATCGCCATCACCCCTTAGAGAACTTAAAAAGTAAGTTTTTATTATCTCATCTTGTACTGTATATAGTTGTTTCTGTAATGTATGCTGAAATGTGTGCAATATTGTACTTATTGAGGTCTATTTCTGTTATTTTGTAGTTTTACCTGGCTTGTTCTAATAAAACTGAGATCAAAGAAATATGGTACCTGAAGTTTATGGGACAAGAAGGTTTAGCTATCTGCCCTAGAGACAGAACACCAAGCATGAAGGAGAAGGTGGCTCATTCCTTAACACCTCACCAGACTAGGATGGACATAGTACGGGACCCCCTGACATACATCACAGTGCTGGAATGAGGACAGACATTGTACAGTACGGGACCCCTGATATATAATAGTGTTGGAATGAGGAGGACTTTATAAAAGTAGGGTGGGGTTCAGCAAGCCGTTGATTGCAATCTACCTTGGGGGGGGGGATGATGTGAAGGGGACAGAGGACACTGCTTCTGTGGGGGGGGGGGGGGGGGTAATGTGAAAGGGACAGAGGATACTGCTTTGAGGGATGGGGAAGCAGAAGTCAATGCTTTCAGGGAATAGAGGACACTTTGTGGGGATGGGGGATAGAGAGACTACAGAGGGAAGAAGAGTGATGTGAAGGGGGGGGGACACAAGACAATACTGTGGGGTGCAGAGGACACTGCTGTGACACACTGGGGGTTATTTACTAAAGGAAAATCCACTTTGCACTGCAAGTGCACTTGGAAGTAAAGTCACTGTAGATCGGAGGGGGACATGCAAGGAAAATAAAAAAACGAACTTTAGCTTGCACATGATTGGATGATAAAATCAGCAGAGCTTCCCCTCATTTCAGATCTACCCCTCAGATTTAGAGTGACTGCACTTCCAAGTGCACTTGCAGTGCAAAGTGGATTTGCCTTTTGTAAATAACCCCCATTATGTTATTCATGCAGTTTCGTTGGAAGCTTGATCTCCTCCATGTTGTCCAAGTAGATCTCAATCTCTGAAAGGTTCCCTACCCCAGCAGTAGGGGGACCCGCAGTCATAACAGTGCTGGAACATGGATGGACATTACACATTGGGGGTCCCCCCTGTCGCATCAGAGTACAGGATGGACATACAGTAGGGGACCCTCCCCATCACACTACAGGATGGACGTTATACATTGGGGGATCCCCGTCACATCACACAGTACAGGGTGGAGATTATATAATGGGGGACCCCCCCATCACATCACACTACATACATTAGGGGACCCGTCACATTACACAGTACAGGATGATATTATACATTGGGAGACCCCCTGTCACATTACAGGATGTATATTATACGGGGGGGCCCTATTCCCTCAGGTGCGGTTACTTACTTCAGGGCTGTCGTAATCTCTGTAATCATCGTATCGATCATCCCGGTCATCTCTGTATCGTTTATATTCAATAGATTCTCTACGCCTGTTTCTGGACACTCGCTCGTCACGGTCGTCTCTATCAAAGGCCGATCCGTATCTCCCACTGCGCTCGCTGCGACTTATTCTGCAAAATAAAATCACACATTTTCCCTCTAAGGCCTCATGCACACAGATTTAGAAGCAGCCTCTTAGAGGTGTTTGCTGTCTAATTTTTAAATGTAATTTCCTATATAAAACCTGATGACCAGGCGGCTCGCCACCCACTGAGGAAGCTTCATTTGGAGTGTAACGCGTACAGGAGTGGTCCATGCTGATGTCATCACGTTGCACATTCAAAGGAGGGCGGTGAGCCAGACTGTTTACATGTGTAATGCTGGTTTCTACCTTTTTATGTGAGTGTTTCCTTTCTTTGGTTTGAATGAATAATAAATGCAGTGAGCACTATTACTCGCTTTTTGTCCTTTTATGCCATTCTTGTTGCCATGGCTTGCTGAGGATGTTTGTTGGCTGGAGTTTTGATTTTTTTCTTGCCTCTAAACACCCTTCCATTTGTCCTTGCACCCATAGGTGTTTAGGAGGGAACAAAAAACAAAAAACATTGCTTGCACGTTCAGGAAAGGAGAGTTTTGGCAGAAAAATGCTAGGCGCGTTTAGCAACTTGAGTGTTCCTTCATTCCAATGACCAGAATAAAATGAATATTCCGGCCAATGGAATAAATGCCCAAATGCTCGACGCGCCTAAATGCAGCTTTATGTGTGTTTTATACACGGATAATTCCTCCCCCGGGGCAAAGGCGTCCAGGAGAGGGAATAAAACCCATACTGTGTGCATGAGGCAGTAAAGTTGAACATTCTGCCCTCACAATCCTAAGGATACAAATTCTGTACATTTTATGTAACATTACTACATTGAAGAGGATTATTGCCAGAACGGAGGAGTATGAAATGAAATCAGAAAACTGTTCTGGCAGCAAATCCACCAATCAGACACAAGCGATGATCAGACGTACCGCTTATCCGAGCCCATGCTCCTCCTCCAAGGTCGGGGTCCCCGTGTGGCCGGTATGTTGGAAGCTTCTGGACAGAACAAAAACATTCATTGGAGTCATCAGTATTTTAAAGAATGATCCCTATTCATTCACATAGCACCCCGATTTCTGAGGGTCCCCAATACTAAACAAGCAGCGGTCCCTACTCCCGTATCACACAGCTCCCTGTACGATCCCTACTCCCATATCACACGGCTTCCTGTACGATCCCTATTCCTGTATCACATGGCTCCCTGTATGGTCCCTATTCCTGTATCATACAACATTCCATATGGTCCCTATTCAAGACCCCACACAACTTCATACACGGTCCCTATTCCCGTATCACGTGGCTCCCTGTACGGTCCCTGTTCCCATATCACATCACGTGGCCCCTATTCCCGTATCAAACAGCTGTATATACAGTCCCTATTCCTGTATCATACAACATTCCATATGGTCCCTATTCCTGTATCATACAACATTCCATATGGTCCCTATTCCTGTATCATACAACATTCCATATGGTCCCTATTCCTGTATCATACAACATTCCATATGGTCCCTATTCCTGTATCATACAACATTCCATATGGTCCCTATTCCTGTATCATACAACATTCCATATGGTCCCTATTCCTGTATCATACAACATTCCATATGGTCCCTATTCCTGTATCATACAACATTCCATATGGTCCCTATTCAAGACCCCACACAACTTCATACACGGTCCATATTCCTCCATCACACAGCTCTATGTATGGTCCCTATTTCTAGAACACACGACTCTCTGTACAGTCCATATGGTGGCACACAGGCCTCTGTACAGTCCCTATGATTGCACAGGACTCCCCATCACAGATCTTCTGGCACTCAGATGTGTCCTCTCCTCGGTGACACCACAGGGGATTCATCTATTTTCAGGCTCTGCGGTGACACCTTATCCTGTCACTCCCACCTGGGACCAGAGAGAATCTCCACAATGGAGAAGCAGCAACACTGACTGATCCCAGAAGGAGGATGGGAGGTTTCCTCCGGCTCTATTCTCTCCTCCACACATCAGTTCATATATACAGAGACTGAGCCACGGGGAGGAATGGAGGAGAAAGTCTCCCCTCTGGAGGAGCAGAGAACAGATCACATCTGATGACCTGAAGTGACCCCGGAGAGGTGCGTGCATCACACAGGAAATACAGAGGGGCCCTATGGGGCCCGGTAGGGACTGGCGGCACTCTGGAATGTGGCTGAGCCCCCCCGGCAGCTGCAACACGTGAAGCGTATCACCGCACATTCCAGCTCAGACAATTCAACGTGGCCAACAATGACCACACCCCTATTAAACAGCTGGCTGCACAATTTAAGCCACACCCCCACAATACATTAGGCCACACCCCCATCACACTGCTGTATAAAAATTGTACATCACACTGTTGCACACAAGTTACACTACACCCCCACTACACCGATATCTGCCATTTATTCTACACCCTACGCACAGCATAGGCCGCGCCCCCCCCCCCACCGCACAGCATAGGCCGCGCCCCCCCCACCGCACAGCATAGGCCACACCCCCCCCACCGCACAGCATAGGCCACACCCCCCCCACCGCACACAATAGGCCGCGCCCCCCCCCCCACAGCATAGGCCACACACCCCCACCGCACAGCATAGGCCACACCCCCCCCCACCGCACAGCATAGGCCACGCCCCCGCCCCCCCCCCCACAGCTGTACACAGTTCATAAGCAAAACAATTACAGACCAGTAAGGTGGGGGGACCCCTGGGATGTATGGAGAATTGGGGTCCGCCCTCCCCAATCAAGTACATGATGCAGAGAGGGGAGGAGTAGTACTCTACAGGGGCTATAATGGGGTGTATGGAGGATTGGGGTCCCCGGTGGGGGGAAGGGGTGCTGAGACCCCTATAATGGGGTGTATGGAGGATTGGGGTCCCCGGTGGGGGGAAGGGGTGCTGAGACCCCTATAATGCAATATATGGAGGATTGGGGTCTCCCTGTGCGGGGGGGAGGGGTACTGTGACCCCTATAATGGGGTGTATGGGGGATTGGGGTCCCCTGTGGTCGGGGGAAGGGGTGCTGTGACCCCTACAATGGGGTGTATGGAGGATTGGGGTCCCCCTGTGTGGGGGAGGGGTGATGTGACCCCTATAATGGGGTGTATGTAGGATTGGGGTCTCCCTGTGTGTGGGGGGAGGGGTGATGTGACCCCTATAATGTGGTGTATGGAGGATTGGGGTCTCCCTGTGTGTGGGGGGAGGGGTGATGTGACCCCTATAACGTGGTGTATGGAGGATTGGGGTCTCCCTGTGTGTGGGGGGAGGGGTGCTGTGACCCCTATAATGTGGTGTATGGAGGATTGGGGTCTCCCTGTGTGTGGGGGGAGGGGTGCTGTGACCCCTATAATGTGGTGTATGGAGGATTGGGGTCTCCCTGTGTGTGGGGGGAGGGGTGCTGTGACCCCTATAATGTGGTGTATGGAGGATTGGGGTCCCCTGTGGTCGGGGGAGGGGTGTTGTGACCCCTATAATGTGGTGTATGGAGGATTGGGGTCTCCCTGTGTGTGGGGGGAGGGGTGCTGTGACCCCTATAATGGGATGTATGGAGGATTGGGGTCCCCGGTGGGGGGAAGGGGTGCTGAGACCCCTATAATGGGGTGTATGGAGGATTGGGGTCCCCGGTGGGGGGAAGGGGTGCTGAGACCCCTATAATGGGGTGTATGGAGGATTGGGGTCCCCGGTGGGGGGAAGGGGTGCTGAGACCCCTATAATGCAATATATGGAGGATTGGGGTCTCCCTGTGCGGGGGGGAGGGGTACTGTGACCCCTATAATGGGGTGTATGGGGGATTGGGGTCCCCTGTGGTCGGGGGAAGGGGTGCTGTGACCCCTACAATGGGGTGTATGGAGGATTGGGGTCCCCCTGTGTGGGGGAGGGGTGATGTGACCCCTATAATGGGGTGTATGTAGGATTGGGGTCCCCTGTGGTCGGGGGAGGGGTGTTGTGACCCCTATAATGTGGTGTATGGAGGATTGGGGTCTCCCTGTGTGTGGGGGGAGGGGTGCTGTGACCCCTATAATGTGGTGTATGGAGGATTGGGGTCTCCCTGTGTGTGGGGGGAGGGGTGCTGTGACCCCTATAATGTGGTGTATGGAGGATTGGGGTCCCCTGTGTGTGGGGGGAGGGGTGTTGTGACCCCTATAATGGGGTGTATGGAGGATTGGGGTCCCCTGTGTGGGGGAGGGGTGCTGAGACCCCTATAATGAGGACAATGACATCCTGCCGGTACTCTGGGGAAAAGGGGGAAGGTTCTGTTCCTCTATAATACAGCCCTATGGAGGGTTGGAGTTTATATCGCACACAGAGGATGTAGCGGAGCTCACCCATTATAGCTCCGTAGTAGTTCAGGGCCCCGGGCCTGTGTCGTTGTACGCCGGACGGACGGATCTCTCGGTCGGACACTCACCGTGTGGTCGCCGAGGCGGCGCCGCTCTTCTCACGTCAATGGTCTTACACGAAATGGCCGCCGATCCGCCCTTCTCCTTCCCACAATACACCGCGAGCCGCCCTGGAACGTTCCACACCGCTCTACGCGTGCGCCGAGCCCGCCACACGACCGAGAGCCAATAGGAGCTCAATGCTTGGCGCGGAGGATGCTGGGAGATGTAGTATTGGAGGAATCTGCGGAAAGCCCCGCCCCTTGGCCCAAGTCCGCACTTCGCTTTCCCACACACCACCGCGTGCCGCACTAGGGCCATCAACACCGCTCTGCGCATGTGCCAGCCGCGCTCTTCTCCAGGCGGCCTATAGGAGAGCGGGGGGCTTGGCGCGAAGGATGCCGGGAGATGTAGTGCGGGGAGCTCTGCGCACATCCCTTCCCCCCTCGATGTTGTTTACCAACGTTATCAAACGATAAATAAAGATCCAAATATCATCGTTCTGTGTTTACATTAACACTGGAGTCATCCTCATCCCCTCCCCCACACCAGAGTGACCCCTGTACTGTCATCCTCACCCCCACACCAGAGTGACCCCTATACTGTCATCCTCATCCCCTCCTCCACACCAGAGTGACCCCTATACTGTCATCCTCATCCCCTCCTCCACACCAGAGTGACCCCTGTACTGTCATCCTCATCCCCTCCTCCACACCAGAGTGACCCCTGTACTGTCATCCTCATCCCCTCCTCCACACCAGAGTGACCCCTGTACTGTCATCCTCATCCCCTCCTCCACACCAGAGTGACCCCTGTACTGTCATCCTCATCCCCTCCCCCACACCAGAGTGACCCCTGCACTGTCATCCTCATCCCCTCCTCCACACCAGAGTGACCCCTGTACTGTCATCATCATCCCCTCCTCCACACCAGTGACCCCTGTACTGTCATCATCATCCCCTCCCCCACACCAGAGTGACCCCTGTACCGTCATCCTCATCCCCTCCTCCACACCAGAGTGACCCCTGTACTGTCATCCTCATCCCCTCCTCCACACCAGAGTGACCCCTGTACTGTCATCATCATCCCCCCACACCAGAGTGACCCCTGTACTGTCATCATCATCCCCTCCTCCACACCAGAGTGACCCCTGTACCGTCATCATCATCCCCTCCTCCACACCAGAGTGACCCCTGTACTGTCATCCTCATCCCCTCCCCCACACCAGAGTGACCCCTGTACTGTCATCCTCATCCCCTCCCCCACACCAGAGTGACCCCTGTACTGTCATCCTCATCCCCTCCTCCACACCAGAGTGACCCCTGTACTGTCATCCTCATCCCCTCCCCCACACCAGAGTGACCCCTGTACTGTCATCCTCATCCCCTCCTCCACACCAGAGTGACCCCTGTACTGTCATCCTCATCCCCTCCCCCACACCAGAGTGACCCCTGTACTGTCATCCTCATCCCCTCCTCCACACCAGAGTGACCCCTGTACTGTCATCCTCATCCCCTCCCCCACACCAGAGTGACCCCTGTACTGTCATCCTCATCCCCTCCTCCACACCAGAGTGACCCCTGTACTGTCATCATCCCCTCCCCCACACCAGAGTGACCCCTGTACTGTCATCTTCATCCCCTCCTCCACACCAGAGTGACCCCTGTACTGTCATCTTCATCCCCTCCTCCACACCAGAGTGACCCCTGTACCGTCATCCTCATCCTCTCCTCCGTACCAGCGTGACCCCTATACCGTCATTCTCATCCCCTCCTCCACACCAGAGTGACCCCTGTCCTGTCATCCTCATCCCCTTACATCAGATGTCCCCAGCGGAGTCCCTCCTTACACCAGGCAATCCTAATAGAGTCCGTCCTTACATCAGGTGTCCCCAGCGGAGTCCCTCCTTACATCAATTGTCCCCAGCGCAGTTCCTCCGCTAGTGGCCGAGAAAGGGTTAAAACCGCCGCAATGCACCGCAATAGCGGCGTTTTGCCAGCGGTATCCCAGCGCTGACCCATTGATTTCAATGGGGAGCAGCGGTGGAGGAGCGGTAAACACACCGCTCCAAGGAAGCTGCTGGCAGGACTTTTCCTGACGTCCTGCCAGCGCAGCGCTCCGGTGTGAAAGCCCTCGGGGTTTTCACACTGGACACAATGGAGCAGCTGTTTGAGGGCGGATTGCAGGCGCTGTTTTTAACGCTATAGCGCCTGCAAAACGCCCTCGGTGTGAAAGGGGTCTATCTATTACTAACTATTACATTATAGGTATTGTAATTTCCTTTCAAATTTGGCTGTTAGTGAACGTAGCACATACAAATTTATCCGAAGTTATGAATTATCCGAAATAACGAATGCCGTATCCAAACGAATGGAACGTAATGAATTAATAATAATAAATAACAATAATAATAATAGTAATGAAAAGTTTTTATTATTATTATTTATTATTAATTTGTTCCGTTCCATTTGTTTAAGATGCGGCATTCGTTATTTCGGAAAATTCGTAACTTCGGATAAATTCGTATTTGTTACGTTCACTAGCAGCCAAATTTGAAAGGAAATTACAATACTTATAATTTAATAGTTAGTTACTATTTCAGATTTTCGAATTTTTGGGTTTTTGGATTTTCAAATTTCGAATTTACAAATTTTCGAATTTTCTAATTTACAAATGTATGAATTTACGAATATACGAATTTTCTAATTTACAAATGTATGAATTTACGAATGTATGAATGTGCAAATGTACGAATGTTCGAATGTACGAATTTACGAATTGCGATCATAACGAATGACCCCGAAAAACTAAAAAGAAAGGAAACGAATGAAACGAAAACGGACGAATGTTTTGGCAGTGCACATGTCTACCGCTGACACATCCCCCTCTGTATGTTCATCTAATGTAAAAAAAAAGAGGGCGAAAAAACATGAGCCCGAGGTCATGGGCATGCGGCTGCCCCTTCCCTCCTAGTTTTTAAATATATTTAACCACTTGCCGCCCGCCATATAGCAAAATGACGGCAGCAAAGTGGTTTCAATATCCTGACCGGACGTCATTTGACGTGATCAGGATATTGAGCCGATGTGCGCCCCCCCCCCCCGGAGGCGCGCATCACGGCAATCGTTGTTGCGGTGTGTCAGTCTGACACACCGCAACTCCGATCTAGCTGATCACGATGTAAATAGGAAGAGCCGGTGATCGGCTTTTCCTCACTCGCGTCTGACAGACGCGAGTAGAGGAGAGACGATCGTCTTCTCTCCTGACAGGGGGGGTCTGTGTTGATTGTTTATCAGTACAGCCCCCCCACCCCCCTGGATCCCACCCAGGACCACCAGGATGGCCATCCACACTGGACCACCAGGTATGCCCCCTAGACCCCCAGGGAAATACCAATATGTGTCCAGGCAGCTGCCAATCAGTGCCCACTGCAATGCCTACCACTGCCAGTGCCACCAGGGATGCCTATCAGTGCCTCATATCAGTGCCGCGTATCAGTGCCCATCAGTGCTGCCTATCAGTGCCCAGCAATGCCGCCTTTCAGTGCCCATCAGTGTCGCCTATCAGTGCCCATCAGTGCCAACCAGTGCCACCCAGTAGTGCCCATCAGTGCTGCCTATCAATGCCCATCAGTGCTGCATATCAGTGCCGCCTACCAGTGTCCATCGTCAGTGCCCGTCAGTGCCCGCTCATTGGTGCCACCTCATCGGTGCCGCCGTATTAGTGCCCAGCAGTGCTGCCTATCAGTGCCCATCAGTGCCCAGCAGTGCCGCCTATCAGTGCTGCCTATCAGTGCCACCCTATCAGTGCCCAGCAGTGTCGCCTTTCAGTGCCCATCAGTGTCGCCTATAAGTGCCCATCAGTGCCAACCAGTGCCACCCAGTGTCACCCATGAGTGCCCATCAGTGCTGCATACCAGTGCCCATCAGTGCCGCCTACCAGTGCCCATCGTCAGTGCCTGTCAGTGCCCGCTCACTGGTGCCACCTCATCGGTGCCGCCGTATCAGTGCCTGTCAGTGCCGCCTTATCAGTGCCCATCAGTGAAAGAGAAAACTTACTTATTTACAATTTTTTTTAACAGAATCAAAAGCAAAACTTTTATTTTTTTCCAAATTTTCGGTCTTTTTTTATTTGTTTAGCAAAAACTAAAAATCACAGAGGTGATCAAATACCACCAAAAGAAAGCTCTATTTGTGGGAACAAAATGATAAAAATGTAGTTTGGGTACAGTGTAGCATGACCGCGCAATTGTCATTCAAACTGCGACAGCACTGACAGCTGAAAATTGGTCTGGGCAGGAAGGTGTATAAGTGCCCCCCGGTATTGAAGGGGTTAAATTGTTTTTTTATTTACCTCAGGAGATAAGAATTTAGAGACGCTTGCCCCTTAAAATTTAAGACAGGAGTTTAAGCGGGAAAAGGGTTTACCACATAATATGGAAGAACCTTCTGGAAGGATTGAGACTGATTATACAAATAGGGGTCAGCTGAGGTAAATTGTCAGTGAGCCAGCGTCGGTACAGCGAGCTCTCCTCCTCCCCCCTCCCCCCTCCACACTTTGTCGCAAGGCACTGTATGTGGTGTTGTCACCCTTTCAAATAAAGGGTGGGGGGACTTTTTGTTATGTTTAAGACCCCTCTCACACTGGGGCTGCCTGTGTGTTAGCGGTAAAGCGCTGCTCGTTTTATCGACGCTTTACCGCTGTTTAAGCAGCTTTTTTCAGCCGCTAGCAGGGCACTTTTAACCCCAAAAAAGGGGGTTAACCGCTTAAGGACTTTCGTTTTGAGATTTTGGTGTTTAAAACAGTTTTTTTTGCTAGAAAATTACTTAGAACCCCCAAACATTATATATTGTTTTTTTTTCTAACACCCTAGAGATCAAAATGGCGGTCATTGCAATTCTTTTTTTCACACCGTATTTGCGCAGCGGTCTTACAAGCGCACTTTTTTTGGAAAAAAATCTGTTTTTTTAATAAAAAAATAAGACAACAGTAAAATTAGCCCAATTTTTTTTTATATTGTGAAAGATAATGTTACGCCAAGTAAATTGATACCCAACATGTCACGCTACAAAATTGTGCCCGCCTGTGGAATGGCGACAAACTTTTACCCTTAAAAATCTCCATAGGGGACGTTTAAAAAATTCTACAGGTTGCAAGTTTTAAGTTACAGAGGAGGTCTAGGTCTAGAATTATCGCTCTCACTCTACCGATCGCGGCGATACCTCACATGTGTGGTTCGAACACCGTTTTCATATGCGGGCGCTACTCACGTATGCGTTCGCTTCTGCACGCGAGCTTGGCGGGACGGGGCGCGTTTTCAAAAACATTTTTTTTATTATTACTTATTTTACCTTTTATTTTTTATTTTTACACTGTTTAAAAAAAAAATTGCCACTTTTATTCCAATTACAAGGAATGTAAACATCCCTTGTAATAGAAAAAAGCATGACAGGACCTCTTAAATATGAGATCTGGGGTCAAAAAGACCTCAGATCTCATATTTACACTAAAATGCAATAAAAAAAAAAAAAATTGTAATTTAAAAAAATTATTTAAATAAAATGTGCCTTTAAGAGCTATGTATGGAGATGGGTGGGGGCCATCTTCCCCTCACTCATCTCCATACCTGACAGGAGACAGGACACGATCGCATCCGCCGCTGCCGACGGCTCCGGTAAGCGGCGGGAGGGGGGCCCCTCTCCCGCCACCGATAAAAGTGATCTCACGGCGAATCCGCCGCTGAGACCACTTTTATCTTGTAGCAGACCGCCCACTGAAAACGAGGATACCGGGGTTATGGCAGCTAGCTGCTGCCATAACAACGATATCCTCCTTCAAACAACCACCGTAAAACTGCGGCGGGCGGTCCGTAAGTGGTTAAAAACTCCTGTGTTGTGGCGTTTCCAAATCGCTGTTCTTTTTTTTTTTTTTTTTTTTACATATTATCTGTTTATTTATCCAAAAGGGTGGTAGAGAATACATTATCACTTCACATTCCATCGATTACATATATATGATCTTTTCCGTCCTTTTAACATTCAGACTAACCTAATATTTCACAGTGTTTACACCTATTATATAGACATATGCCTTTCTCTTTCCACCTCCACCGTGTTCCAGGGACTTGAGGTACTTATCACCAATACCTCACAATCCCCTCCTGATTCTCCAACCTTCCTCTTCATTTTATGCCCCAAAACCCCCCAAGAAAAAAAAAAATCCCCCCCCCCCATTCCCAGAGAGATGGAGGGATTCCAAGTTTATAGTATGCCCAGGTGGTCCCAAATCGCTTTTCAGGCGCTTCGAAAGTGCCGCCCATTCATTGCAATGGGCAGGGGCGTTTTGGGGCCGCTGTATACAGCGCTCCCAAACCGCCCCAAAGATGCTGCTTGCAGGACTTTTTCTAACATCCCGCAAGCGCACAGCCCCCCATGTGAAACCACCCATTGCAATGAATGGGAGACAGTTTTCAGGCACTTTACAGGCGCTATTTCTAGCGCTAAAACGCCTGAAAACTGCCTCAGTGCGAAAGGGATCTAATGCCGCGTACACACGACCGGACTTTCCGTCAGAATAGACTCCGACGGTCTTTCCGACGGAGTTCCGTTGAAACAGACTTGCCTACACACGATCACACCAAAGTCCGATCGTTCAGAACGCGATGACGTACGACGGGACTAGAAAAGGGAAGTTCAATAGCCAGTAGCCAATAGCTGCCCTTGTGTCGTTTTTTGGTCCGTCGGAATAGCATATAGACAAGTGGTTTTCCCGATAGGAACTGATTCCGTCGGAAAGATTTGAAACATGTTCTATTTCTAGGTCCGTCAGAATTTTAGAAACAAAAAGACCGATGAAGCCCACACACGATCGGAATGTCCGACAGAATGATTCCGTCTGACCTTTTCTGCCGGAAAGTCCGGTCGTGTGTACGCGGCATAATGCCCTGTACACACGATAGGATTTTCCAATGGAAAATGTGTGATAGGACCTTGTTGTGGGAAATTCCGACCGTGTGTAGGCTCCATCACACATTTTCCATAGGAATTTCCGTCACACAAAATTAGACATCTGGTTCTCAAATTTTTCCGACAACGAAGTCCGTTGTTGGAAATTCCGATCGTGTGTACACAATTCCGACGCACAAAGTGCCACGCATGCTCGCAATCAAGCAGAAGAGCCGCACTGGCTATTGAATTTCATTTTTCTTGGCTCGTCGTACGTGTTGTACGTCACCGCGTTCTTGACGTTCGGAATTTCCGACAACATTTGTGTGACCGTGTGTATGCAAGACAATTTTGAGCCAACATCCGTCTGAAAAAATCCCATGGATTTTGTTGTCGGAAAATCCTATCGTGTGTACAGGGCATAAGTGTTTTAGCTCGAGTCCTTAAGGGCACTTTCACGCTTCCAGCGCCCGGGCCGCTATTTTTTTAGCGGCGCTTTACCGTAACTTTTGCAGCGCTTTTCGGCCGCTAGTGGGTGAAAGGGTTAAATCTGCTTAGACCTGGACAATCAGTAGAATTCTTTCGGAGCTCCTGAAGCATCCAATGCACAAGACAAGAGAGTCGTTCAATGAATGCTTAGTTTTAATTGTAATCACATCTTTATACAAATTACGGACAAAGAATATTGCACAACTTAAAGAGAAAGGAGGGAGGACAGAGTTCCTCACATGACACATAATTCCTAAACAATCATATAGCACCTCAGACATAGTCTAAACTAGTATTTTAGCTGACAAGTGATATTATCTAAAAAAACATAATTTAAACCATTTAATGCTGATGTTCTGACTTTGTCCGAAGACATCATTTCAAAACCAGTTCTTACCAGACCTTATCTATCCTGTGGTCATCGTGACAAACAAGACCCTACGATAAAGATATTCCTCTGTCAGCTACATTAAAGTTTTAGTCATGTTAACTTTTTCTCCTCCTTCAATCCCCTCTTAAATCCCAAAAGTGATTTTATCATGATCACTTATGCCGTGTACACACGGGCGGACTTTTTGACCGGACTGGTCCAACGGAACAAATCCGTCGGACAATCCGACCGTGTGTGGGCTTCATCGGACCTTCAGCTGACTTTTTCTGTCGAAAATTAGATGGGCTTTAGATTTGGAACATGTTTCAAATCTTTCTGATGGACTCGAGTCCAGGCGAAAAATCTGTTCGTCTGTGTGCTAGTCCGATGGACAAAAACGGACGCTAGGGCAGCTATTGGCTACTGGCTATGAACTTCCTTATTCTAGTCCCTTCGTATGTCATCACGTTCATACCAACGGACTTTCGAACGGATTTTAGCCCGTTCGTGTGTGGGCAAGTCCGGTCGTCCGAAAGTCTGTCGTAACTCCGTCGAAAGACCGTCGGACGTTTGATGCTGAAAAGTCTGCCCGTGTGTACACGGCTTTAATGTTCTCTGTGTGGGGTCATTTTTGCGTTGTATAATTACAGATACATTAAATAAGCCTGAACAAAAACCAGGCACATTAAAATTAACATTCCTGCCTGTCGAAACCAAGAGAAAATGGAACCAGAAAAATCACCGAAACTTCCTTGTCCCTTAAAGGGGTTCCACCCATCTTAGGCAATATCTCTGGCTTCAGCTTGGAGGTTTGACACCTCCTTTCAGTGTTTATCAATTATATCCTAATAATCTGGTATTTCAATACTGGTATTATGAATCCATGTGCAGACTCATAGTCCTCTGTTACTTCAGAGTCCAGTCAGAGCAGCACTGGATTCGATAGGTACTTCCTGCATATCTAGTTGTTTACGAATAGCCCTTTGTTCAATACTTAACAGTTTGATGTCTACAGAATTCTTTTCCATAATTTCATCCATATTTTTGGAGTAGTTATTCAATCTTTTCATTATTTCCATTCCCCATCCTGTCCATGATGGAAACCATGCCCAGGCTTGGTCTTTATCAGAAAACAACTCTCTTTTCTCTATGTGTTTAAGGGGTTACCTGGGCTATGCTCTAACTCTCAAAAGATGTTGGTGTTTTCCTTTTTCATTCCCTATGATTCCTATAACTGGAATCAATGAGGCCAAATAACACCACCCACCGGTATCCATGGATAGCATTATTTGCCACAAAATACATATACACTATTCCCTAGGGAAAATGATAGTTGGCTTATAGTATCCTGAAAACTTTCATAAACGGCGGCCATGGTCAACTGGTTCAAAACCAAACTCACAGGGTTGTTGATACCGGCTCCCTGATTCAAAACGGTATTTAAATTTGTATTAAGTTCTGGGTTATATTTACAGGGGCATCTAAGAGAGGAATTTGAAGTGTGCTTGGATGCAATTTACTACATACCCAACATTTGTCATAACCTGACTTCTGAGGATGAGAATACTTATACTGAAGTAACAACATTTTATCAGTAGCGGGTATGAGTCCTTTGGGCACTCCACGTGGATTCCCTCCTTTGTCTAATTACTGTTCCTTTAGAAGGGGGGCTGCATATGGCCTTTAGGTGCCCAAGTCCTCAGGATGATAGATACAGTTAGTGATGATCCATGTGGGCAGAAATACCATCAGTGTCAGCATAAAGACTTTCCCAAAAGTCTGTTGTGAGAGAAGTGAGGTCATCGTTTTCAGAGTCTTATTATCACCTGTTTCACTCGGTCTTCGAGGATTTGCATCACCTCCTTTATCTGTGTCTTGCTTCTGGGTCCTTTGTGGTACTTTCTTTATCCTCTCGTCGTGGATTCAGGCTCCGGATTGTTCCGTGAGGACAGCGGTTCTGGTCACTGCGACTACGCAAGTGGGCGAGCCAAAAGGGTAATCATGCTTCTTGGTCCGGTTCAGCTGGCGAATTACGACCACATCTCTGGGTTGGAACCCGTGTGTTGGTTCCTGTGAGGGTAATGGAAAATATTTTACCGTAGATGCCATTCAACTTCATAATCAAGTTTCTACAATATTCTTCCTGTATCAAACTCAGATCTCTCTGCTCTATTACCAAGGGTTTCTTAATCCAGGGCGTGGGAAAAGGTCGACACATCAGGATCTCAAAAGGGTACAAGTGATTGGTCTTGGAAGGGGTCATTCTTATTTCTGCTAAAACCGCAGGTAGCACAGTTTTCCATTTGCTTCCCTTAATTAATCTTTAATTGTTCGATTCATTCTTTCCACTATACCTGAGCTCTGTGGGTGATATGGAATTTCCACTCTATTTGCAAAGTCTTGTGTTAACATTTCAACTGTAGATTTCCATCCTTTATGTCCTATGCCATGGTACTGTGAGATGAATAAAGGTGCACTTGCTTTTGGTATGCCTGGTTTCCCCTCTTTGGCAATGAGTCCAGTCTCAGGACTTGTCAGACCCTGTTTATGCCAATAGGCCAGATCTTCTGGTGAAGCCATAGCCTATAGGTCCTGCAAAACCTGTGCCCAGGGCAAAGTTGGAGGTGTAAGGGGGGCATTTGGATAAAAGATGGGACCGTCAAAGCAGCTTGTTTAGCAGTGGCGTCCGCCAGTGCATTTCCCTTTGTAATGTCATCAGTACTGTGTGTGTTCTTCCATAGGGTGACCTAATGTAAATGATGTAGCCATTTCTACAGCCATGGCACAAGAGGCCAAAGCCCTCAGACACGCCGACATGCCTTGTACCGGAACTGGGACTACTAGTCTCAGCTTTTCTCCATGCTCTTGTGCAAGGACCCCAGCCATGGTTTTACAGTTGTCCCTTGCAAACAAATGAAACACTTTACAATATTCAAGTAATCCCAGACCAGGAGCCATTACCATAGCAGTTTTAAGATACACAAAAGCATTAACCATTTCATTTCACAAGATCAGGACTGTCAGGTAGAGCAGCTTGTCTCAGCAAGTTATCATAGTAGGAGCAATCAGATATCCATTGGCGGCAGTAACCAATCGTACCTAAGAAGTTCCTAATTGGTTTGTGGGCGGGGCAGACCCACGAGAGCCACAGCCCTCTTGTGACTGATCCTCCTTTCACCATGGGACAGAGTAAAATCAGAACACTCAACAGTTTCCTGACACCATTGCAACTTTTCCTTAGACACTTTTGCCTCGTTTCCACTGAGCGGATCGGTTTGGGTCGGTACAGTTTGGAAGGGTTAGAATGGTCCGGCCTATTCAGGTGAGCGTTTCCACTGCAAGTTGGACTGCCAGGGGCCATACGTGGGTTTAGAAAAAATGCCTAGCATGGCATCACACGTCTGCCAATCAGTGGAATATATGGTAGCTCCGCCCTAACCGAACTGTACCATTTTCTATGGCCCCACATCTGAAGCAGGACCATAAATGGTGCAGTTCGGTTGTATGGTTCGCTTTCATAATGGAAACACTCAAATAGCGTACCGAAATGAAACTATCCGCTCAGTGGAAACAAGGCATTATTAGTGACCTGTCTGTGCTAAATGTTCTAACAGTAAAACTGTCTGACAGGCTTCCTGGAAGGGACTACACAACAGTAGGTCATTGAAGAGGGACGGAACCATGGCTAGGTGCCCAAGACTGTAAGGTGGCCTGGAGAGCTATTGAGTAGACTGCAGGCGAGTCTATATAGCCATGGCAAGAGATTTCAGGTTATCTGGCGCCCTCTATAGGGAAAACGCTAGTAGTAGTTGTGTCTCTTCGTCAACAGGAACGGAGGAAAAAAACATTACTTAAATCAATAACTGAAAAACACACTGCCGAGGCAGGTATGGAGGTAATGAGAGATAGCACATCAGGTACAATAGGGACAATTGGAATCACAAGGTTATTTATGGCTCAGAGATCCTGCACAAACCTGTATGATCCATCACCCATTTTGACTGGGTTTATGGGAGTGTTATAAGGCGATATGATGGGTCTTAAAATTCCTTGTTTCAGGAATTGCTCGATAATGGGTCTGATGCCTTCCTCCTTCTCTTTGGAGAGACGGTACTGCTTGTGGTAAACTGGGGATACTCCTTGTTTTAGTCTGGCTTTGTAAGGGGTACATGAAATGTATCCTACATCAAGACTGTCTTTAGGCCAGAGGGGGTGGTCCTGTGGAAATGGGGGAGGGACTTCAGTTTGAAAGAACAGTGGTAATTCTATGGGTACTCCCCCTCTTTGAGTCAAGAACATTTCAATTTCTAAGACTCCCATTAAATCTCTTCCCAAAAGATTTACCGGGCATGAAGGTATTATCCTGAATGAACGATGTAAGAGCACAGTTCCAGTGACAAAGTCACTCGCTATCAAGGATCGTATCTGCAGAAGAGGTAGCTTCCTCTTGGCCTATTTGAGTGGTGAGGGGTCCCTGTTTCCTTCATATACCTTATGTCCCACTCAGGGTCCCCTGTGTACCATGGGATAGCTTTCTTATCCCTCAGAGTCCCCTGACCATATCCATATGGAATTGGTCATTTGCGCCTGTGCGCGGGAAGGGTGGGCTACTTACTATACATACTTTCAGTCCATGCACCTAAATTGTCTATAAAAGGATTTACTGTATCAAAAAATAATCCGTTCCTCATACTCTGACCACATAAGGCTGATTGAAAACGAACATCTCCTCCATGCTGGAAGCAACAGGTGCTGGCAATGCTTATACGATGAAGTAATTAGAAAAAGTCCTGGACAGCTGCATCTCAAACTGATATGTTGCCTTTTTTGAATACAAGTCATCAAAGATACATGCCACAGCAGAAAATAGCAGGAAAACTGACGCGTTTCACACTGTAGTCAGTGCTTAATCATAGCTTAATCAAGCTATGATTAAGCACTGACTACAGTGTGAAATGCGTCAGTTTCCTGCCATTTTCTGCTGTGGCATGTATCTTTGATGAGTTTTATTCAATAAAGGCAACGTATCAGTTTGAGTGTGGCTGTCCAGGACTTTTTCTAATTACTTCATTCTGCAATGTACACAAACCAAGGGAATTGTAGACCTCATAAACATGTTTCTCCCCTTTTTTTTTTATGAAAAACTGGAGAGCGCATAGAAATATAAAAGGATATCCCATACCTCAACAGGCCAAGGCTGGCTCCAGTAGTCATCCACAGGTGACTCCTCTACCTTCTCTGGAGATGCCGGTCTTTTGAGGGGGTTGGCACAACAGTAAAGCAAACATGAGAAGCCACCAGCAGGTTATTGCCATGTGTGAACAGACATAGTATTACTTTTGTGCACCTGTTATGCAGAGTACTCCCTGTGGAGGAGCTCAGGCTACGCATAGTGGCTGCAGGGATCAAGGCACCACAATACCCAGCAATGCAGCATTCATTTGGATACAAAGCATTTTTCAAATTTAGCTCACCCATTCTCCGTCAGCCGACCGTAAACACCGGCACAGCGCGGGTGCGCCTGCATAGGGGAGACTCTGCCAACACCGCTGCCCACTTTACATGGACCCCAGACAAGGCTGTTAGCCATGATAAAAGCGTCCCTGAGGACCAGCTGTGGGGCTACCTGGATTATGGGTCATTTAGCCGAGACACCAGGGACTGCGTCCAGCCTAATCCACATACATGGACGGACGGACGGCCAGCCAGCCAACCATTTAGACCAGCCAAGGTAGAGGAGCACACCTAGGTCCTGCTCATAGGAGGAAAAAAGAATGCAGAGGCTGTAGGTGGGCTCAAATTTATGAGTTAAGTCCTGGAGGCATGGGGGAGGGGGGCGGAGCCTATACCCAGCAGTGCTAACATGGAGCCGTCAGGAAAAGATATTTACTGGCAGAAAAAAAATGTTAAAGTTAAAACAACAAGGGTAGAGGATTTAATGGATGGAGAGATGAAAAAATGACCACTTTAATGACTGAGCGAAATTTATGGAGAAATAAGTTTGCTTTTAATTATTTATGAATGAAATAAATGTATTATATTATTTATTATTAATAAATCATTTATACCAATAAATGTGCCGGAGGACAAAAGGTGCGGTCTGCATTCCCATGACAAAAGCTCTTTTTCATTTTTTTTTTGTTTTAATCTGCAGCTTTAAACCACTTCAGCCCCGGAAGGATTTGCCCCCCCCTTAATGACCGGGCCATGTTTTGCGATACAGCGTTACTTTGACAATTGCGCGGTCCTGTGACGCTGTACCCAAATAAAATTGATGTCCTTTTTTTTCCCCCCACAAATAGAGCTTTCTTTTGGTGGTATTTGATCACCTCTGTGGGTTTTTGTTTTTTGGGCTATAAAAAAAAAAAAAAAAAAAAAAAAAAGCGACAATATAAAAAAAACTAAATTTTTTTTTTTACTTTCTGCTATACATATCCCCAAAAAATATATGAAAAAAAAAAACAATTTTCAACAATTTGGAAAAATAAAACAATATTTTTTACCTTCTGCTATACTACACCCCCCCCCCTCAAAAAAAAAAAAAAAAAAGTAAAAAAACAATTCATCAGTTTAGGCCAATATGTATTCTTCTACATATTTTTGGTAAAAAAAAAAATCCCAATAAGCGTATATTGATTGGTTTGCACAAAAGTTATAGCGTCTACAAAATAGGGGATAGATTTATGGCATTTTAAATTTTTATTTTATTTTTTTTTTACTAGTAATGTGGGAGATCAGTGATTTTTAGCGGAACTGCGATATTGCGACGGGCAAATCTCACCCTAAGTGACACTTTTTGGGGACCAGTGACACCAATACAGTGATCAGCGCTATAAGTAATGCACTAATCACTGTATAAATGTCACTGGCAGGGAAGGGGTTAACACTAGGGGGGGATCAAGGGGTTAAATGTGTTCCCTCAGTGTGTTTTCTTACTGTGTGGGGGAAGTACTGACAGGAAGAACACAGAGACTGCTGTTCCTGATCACTAGGAACAGCAGATCACCATGTTATCTCCTGTCAGAATGGGTATCCGCCTTGTTTACAGTGAGAGATCCCTGTTCTGCCTCTCTGTACTGTGATCGTGGGTGGCCGGCGGACACCGAGTCCACCGGCACTCGCGTCAGCTCCACCTCTGGTGGCACGCGTGTACCCACAGTATCTATTGCATGACACAACGTACAGGTATGTAGTTTCGCGCAACAGAGCTGCCCCGCCAGTATATATGCGGCGGGCGGTCTTTAAGTGGTTAACCACTTCACGCAAAACAACTAACCCGTACGCTGGTACTTTGACGCTAAATACCGGGGTTATTGCAGCAGCTAGCTGCCATAACCCCCTGGTATTTTCGGGAACGCCGTGCATTTCTCTTTAGGATAAAAGTGGTCTCCGCGGCGGATGAGCCGCGAGATCACTTTTATCGGCGGAAGGTGAGGTGCCCACCCCCCTTCCCGCCGCTCTTCGCTCGTCTCCACCGCTTACCGGACCTGCCGGTGGCGGCGGAGACGATCGCGTCCTCTCCCCTAGATGAAGAGAAGATGGCCCCCGTTCGGCTCCATGGCATGATAGCTCTTAACTTCTTCAGATCCGCGCTATAGCCGAATGACGGCTACAGCGCGGACCTACTTTGCTGGGAGTACGTCAATAGACGTCTTCCTGTGATCGGGCGCCTACCAGTGCCCACCAGCGCCACCTACCAGTGCCCACAGTGCCACCCATCAGTGCCCACAGTGCCAACTATCAGTGTTACCAATCAGTGCCTCATCAACAGTGCTGCCCATCAGTGTCACCTACCAGTGCTCATCAGTGTCACCTACCAATGCCCATCAGTGCCACCTATCAGTGGTACCTATTAGTAACACCTATCAGTGCCCATCAGTGCCACCCATCAGTGCCACCCATCAGGGCCCATCAGTTCCGCCTTATCTGTGCCCATCAGTACTGCCTTATCTGTGCCCATCAGTACTGCCTTATCTGTGCCCATCAGTACCGCCTTATCTGTGCCCATCAGTGCCGCCTTATCTGTGCCCATCAGTACAGCTTTATCTGTGCCCATCAGTACCGCCTTATCTGTGCCCATCAGTACTGCCTTATCTGTGCCCATCAGTTCCGCCTTATCTGTGCCCATCAGTACTGACTTATCTGTGCCCATCAGTGCCCATCAGTGCAGCCTATCAGTGCCCACCAGTGCAGCCTCATCAGCGCATATCAATGAAGGAGAAAAAGTACCTGTTTGCAAAATTTTATAACAAACTATGAAACATGATTTTTTTTTCAAACTTTTGTCTTTTTTTGTTTGTTTAGCAAAATATAAAAAAACCCAGCTGTGATAAAATACCACCAAAAGAAATCTCTATTTGTGTGAAAAAAAATGATAACAATTTCATATGTGTACAGTGTTGTATGACCGCGCAATTGTCATTCAAAGTGCGTCAGCGCTGAAAGCTGAAAATAGGCCTGGGCAGGAGGAGAGGGGTTTAAGTGCCCGGTAAGCAAGAGGTTAAAGGAGATTTTTTTTTTTTTTTCAAGTGACTTTTTTTTAATTGCATTTTAGTGTACATATGAGATTTTTTGACCCCAGGTCTCATATTTAAAGCAGAGTTCCACCCAAAAAAAATGGAACTTCCGCTTTTCCGGTTCCTCCCCCCCCTCCGGTGTCACATTTGGCACCTTTCAGGGGTGAGCAGATACCTGTCTATTCCAGGTATTTGCTCCCACTTGCGGCGATATAGCGCTGCAGATTCCGCGGCCATCTACACCATTTCCGGCCCCTCTTACGCCCCCCCCCCCACCCCTGTTGTGTTTTGGGAGACACGCGGGTCCCAGAAGCCAGCAGGGACCAGAGAGGACGCGAAGTGCGACTCGCACATGCGCAGTAGGGAACCAGGAAGTGAAGCCGCAAGACTTTACTTCCTGATTCCCTTACTGAAGATGGCGGCGCCTCCACCCGAGAGCCGAGGGACGGGTCAGCTTCGGGCGAGGACATCGCGGGCGCCCTGGACAGGTAAGTGTCCTTATTTTAAAAGTCAGCAGCTGCAGTATTTGTAGCTGCCGACTTTTATTTATTTATTTATTTTTTCGGGTGGAACTCCGCTTTAAGAGGTCCTGTCATGCTTTATTTCTATTACAAGAGATGTTTACATTCCTTGTAATAGGACCCCATTTTTTTTTTTTTTTTAAACTGTCAAAATAAAAAATTTAAAGTAAAATAAATAAGGAAAAAAAAAGTTTAAAGCGCCCCGTCCCGCTGAGCTCGCGCTAATTTTTTTAAATGACCACATTTTTTTTTTTTTTAGTGTAAATATATGAGATCTGATGTCTTTTTTTTCTATTACAAGGGATGTTTACATTTCCTTGTAATAGGAATAAAAGTGACACTTTTTAATTTTTTTTAAAAAAAAGAACAGTGTAAAAATAAAAATTAAAAGCAAAAATAAATACGAAAAAAACTAAAATTTAAAGCGCCTCGTCACGCCGAGCTTGCGCTAATTTTTTTAAATGACCACATTTTTTTTTTTTTTTGGGAAATATATGAGATCTGAGGTCTTTCTGACCCCCCAGATCTCATATTTAAGAGGTCCTGTCATGTTTTTTTTTTCTATTACAAGGGATGTTTACATTTCCTTGTAATAGGAATAAAAGTGACACTTTTTGATTTTTTTAAAAAAAAGAACAGTGTAAAAATAAAAATTAAAAGCAAAATAAATAAGAAAAAAACAAAAATTTAAAGCGCCCAGTCACGCCGAGCTCGCACTAATTTTTTTAAATGACCAATTTTTTTTTTTGGGAAATATATGAGATCTGAGGTCTTTCTGACCCCCCAGATCTCATATTTAAGAGGTCCTGTCGTGTTTTTTTTTTCTATTACAAGGGATGTTTACATTTCCTTGTAATAGGAATAAAAGTGACACTTTTTGATTTTTAAAAAAAAAAAGAACAGTGTAAAAATAAAAATTAAAAGCAAAATAAATAAGAAAAAAACAAAAATGTAAAGCTCCCCGTCCCGCCGAGCTTGCGCTAATTTTTTTAAATGACCACATTTTTTTTTTTTTTTAGTGTAAATATATGAGATCTGATGTCTTTTTTTTCTATTACAAGGGATGTTTACATTTCCTTGTAATAGGAATAAAAGTGACACTTTTTAATTTTTTTTAAAAAAAAGAACAGTGTAAAAATAAAAATTAAAAGCAAAAATAAATACGAAAAAAACTAAAATTTAAAGCGCCTCGTCACGCCGAGCTTGCGCTAATTTTTTTAAATGACCACATTTTTTTTTTTTTTTTGGGAAATATATGAGATCTGAGGTCTTTCTGACCCCCCAGATCTCATATTTAAGAGGTCCTGTCATGTTTTTTTTTTCTATTAGAAGGGATGTTTACATTTCCTTGTAATAGGAATAAAAGTGACACTTTTTGATTTTTTTAAAAAAAAGAACAGTGTAAAAATAAAAATTAAAAGCAAAATAAATAAGAAAAAAACAAAAATTTAAAGCGCCCCGTCCCGCCGAGCTTGCGCTAATTTTTTTTGATGACCAAATTTTTTTTTTTTTAGTGTAAATATGAGATCTGAGATCTTTCTGACCCCCCAGAACTCATATTTAAGAGGTCCTGTCATGCTTTTTTTTCTATTACAAAGGATGTTTACATTTCCTTGTAATAGGAATAAAAGTGACACATTTTTTTTAAAGAACAGTGTAAAAATAAAAATTAAAAGGAAAAATGAAGAAAGAAAAAAAAAACATTTTTTAAATGCGTCCCGACGAGCTCCCGCGCGGAAGCTCCCGCATACGTGAGCAGCTCCCGCATATGAAAACGGCGTTCAAACCACCCATGTGAGGTATCGCCGCGATCGGTAGAGCGCGAGCAATAATTCTAGCCCTGGACCTCCTCTGTAACTCAAAACTGGTAACCTGTAGAAATTTTTAAACGTCGCCTATGGAGATTTTTAAGGGTAAAAGTTTGTCGCCATTCCACGAGCGGTCGTAATGTCGAAGCGTGACATGTTGGGTATCAATTTACTCTGCGTAACATTATCTTTTTCAAAATATAAAAAGAAATTGGGCTAACTTTACTGTTGTATTATTTTTTCATTAAAAAAAAAGTGTATTTTTTCCAAAAAAAAAAAAGTGCACTTGTAAGACCGCTGCGCAAATACGGTGTGACAGAAAGTATTGCAACGACCGCCATTTTATTCTCTAGGGTGTTAGAAAAAAATATATATAATGTTTGGTGGTTCAAAGGAATTTTCTAGCAAAAAAATAAATGATTTTAACTTGTAAACAGAAAGTGTAAAAAAGAGTCTCGGGGCTGAAATGGTTAAACATAAAAAATAAAAAAAAAAAAAATTGGGAGGGTAATTTTAATTTTTTACACTGTATTTGTATTTTTTTTTTAAACTAAACTTCATTTTTGATCACATATGTGACAAAATGTTCATTGTATCATGTCTGCTATAACCATGTATTATTATAATAATAATGTGTAAAAAAAAATAAAAATAGATAAAAACTGTAGGGGGTACATTAGAGTGTAAGCTCCTCTGGTACAGAGACTGATGTGATTGGCTTAGCAACCCCTGTACAGCACTGCGGTATAGGTCAGAGCGCTATCATATGATGAGCAGTACTCGCAGCGACCGCTAGGTGGAGCCAATGAGCGGCGCTCTCACGTCCTCGGGATTAGCGGACGTCCCACGGTTTCTGAGCTCAGCCAATCAGGAAGCGGCAGGTCGCAGCGAATGACAGCAGCGGCAGGGGGCGGGGTTTCGGAGGTGTGATGGACAGGGCGGCCGTTGAATAGCGGAGGGGGCGGGTTCCTGGGTCGGCTGCTCATTGGCGAAAGCTTTGCGCGTTGCCATGACAGCGAGAGCTGGCGCCGCCTTATGCCCGGCTGGCGGCCATCTTGTTGTTGATGTGAAGCGGGCCGGAGCGGGTGAGAGGAGCCGGGTCCGAAGGAGACACCCGCGGGCAACCGCCCTCCCTATTCCCAGCCGGGATCCGCGCCGGGGAGGCGGACAGAGGTGAGAGGAAAACCGCCATACTGACTGCTTGTCACTGAGGAGAGTGGGGGAGGGACTGAGCTACATGGAGGAGGGGTCATTGGAGGGGGGAGGGGACATGGAGGAGGGGTCATTGGAGGGGGAGGGGACATGGAGGAGGGGTCATTGGAGGGGGGCGGAGATGCATGGAGGAGGAGTCACTGGAGGGGGAGTGGTCAATAGTGGTGGAGGGGACTGAGGCACATGCAGGGGGGGTCATTGGGGGAGGGGACTGAGGCACGTGGAGGAGGAGCCATTGGAGGGAGGAGGGGACTGAGGCACATGGAGGAGGAGCCATTGGAGGGAGGAGGGGACTGAGGCACATGGAGGAGGAGCCATTGGAGGGGGGAGGGGACTGAGGCACATGGAGGAGGAGCCATTGGAGGGGGGAGGGGACTGAGGCACATGGAGGAGGAGCCATTGGAGGGGGGAGGGGACTGAGGCACATGGAGGAGGAGCCATTGGAGGGGGGAGGGGACTGAGGCACGTGGAGGAGGAGCCATTGCAGGGGGGAGGGGACTGAGGCACGTGGAGGAGGAGCCATTGGAGGGGGGAGGGGACTGAGGCACGTGGAGGAGGAGCCATTGGAGGGGGGAGGGGACTGAGGCACGTGGAGGAGGAGCCATTGGAGGGGGGAGGGGACTGAGGCACGTGGAGGAGGAGCCATTGGAGGGGGGAGGGGACTGAGGCACGTGGAGGAGGAGCCATTGGAGGGAGGAGGGGACTGAGGCACGTGGAGGAGGAGCCATTGGAGAGAGGAGGGTACTGAGGCACGTGGAGGAGGGGTCATTGGGGGAGGGGACTGAGGCACGTGGAGGAGGGGTCATTGGGGGAGGGGACTGAGGCACATGGAGGAGGAGCTATTGGAGGGAGGAGGGGACTGAGGCACATGGAGGAGGGGTCATTGGGGGAGGGGACTGAGGCACATGGAGGAGGAGCTTTTGGGGGGAGGAGGGGACTGAGGCACATGCAGGAGGGGTCATGGGGGAGGGGACTGAGGCACATGGAGGAGGAGCCATTGAAGGGGGGAGGGGACTGAGGCACGTGGAGGAGGAGCCATTGAAGGGGGGAGGGGACTGAGGCACGTGGAGGAGGAGCCATTGGAGGGGGGAGGGGACTGAGGCACGTGGAGGAGCCACTGGAGAGAGGAGGGTACTGAGGCACGTGGAGGAGGAGCCACTGGAGGGGGGGGGGGGACTGAGGCACGTGGAGGAGGAGCCATTGGAGAGAGGAGGGGACTGAGGCACATGGAGGAGGAGCCATTGGAGAGAGGAGGGGACTGAGGCACATGGAGGAGGGGTCATTGGGGGAGGGGACTGAGGCACATGGAGGAGGAGCTATTGGAGGGAGGAGGGGACTGAGGCACATGGAGGAGGGGTCAATGGGGGAGGGGACTGAGGCACATGGAGGAGGGGTCAATGGGGGAGGGGACTGAGGCACATGGAGGAGGGGTCAATGGGGGAGGGGACTGAGGCACATGGAGGAGGGGTCATTGGGGGAGGGGACTGAGGCACATGGAGGAGGAGCTACTGGAGGGAGGAGGGGACTGAGGCACATGCAGGAGGGGTCATGGGGGAGGGAACTGAGGCACATGGAGGAGGAGCCATTGGAGGGAGGAGGGGACTGAGGCACATGCAGGAGGGGTCATGGGGGAGGGGACTGAGGCACATGGAGGAGGAGCCATTGAAGGGAGGAGGGGACTGAGGCACATGCAGGAGGGGACATGGGGGAGGGGACTGAGGCACATGAAGGAGGAGCCAATGGGAGGAGGGGCCTGAGGCACATGGAGGAGGGGTCATTGGGGGGAGTGGTCAATAGATTGCGGAGGAGACTGAGTTACATGGAGGAGACATCATTGAAGGGGGAAGGGACTGAGAAACAGAGGAGGGGTAATTGGAGGGGGAGGGGACTGATGTACATGGAGGAGGAGCCATTGAAGGGAGGGGGGGGTCATTGGAGGGGACTGAGGCATATAGAGGAGGAGTCATTGGGGGCAGAGACTGAGATACATTGAGGAGGGGGCTGAGATGCATGGAGGAGGGGTCACTGGAGGGGGAGTGGTCAAAAGAGGCAGGGAGGGGACTGAGACATGGAGTAGGGGTCATTGGGGGAGGGGACTGAGGCACATGGAGGAGGAGCCATTGGAGGGAGGAGGGGACGGAGACACATGGAGGAGGGGTCATTGGAGGGGGAGTGGTCAATAGAGTGGGGAGAAGAGTGAGATACATGGGGGGGGGGGTTGGGGACATTATATGTAAGGAAGAGACTGATCTGGGGAAGGTGGGTGGAGTGTGAGAGGTAAGTTATCCAGGGAAGAATGTTTTTACCATTCCCTGTTTGTCTTCCTCGTCATATTGGGGGGGGGGGGGGGCTGGACTTTTATAATGTGGGGGCATCAGAGTGTATGCTCTCCTAGTTTCAGGGGTCAGTGGAGTCCTTCTCGGTGAAGGACGCCCCCTCATGGTGTGGTGATCTCTGTAGTCGATGAATTTCCCTTATAGTTCTGCTGGGCCTTTTCTCACACTTTTTGTTTACAAGTAAAAGATATATATATATAAATTATACTTTTTTTTTTTTTTTTTTTTTTTTTAAGCAGAGATCCTAGAGAATAAAAAGGCGATCCTTTACATTTTTATGTCACATGGTATTTTCACAGTGGTTTTTCTAATAAAATATAATTGCACTTTATTGATTTGTAATTTAAAAAAAACAAACAAAATATTATACAGTATAACCCAATTTTTTTTTTTCGTAAAATATAAAAGATGTTACGCCGAGTAGATGGATTCCTAACACGTCACGCTTTAAATTTGCGCACACTCGTGGAATGGCGGCAAACTACGATACTTAAAAATCTCCATAGGTGATGCTTTTAACATTTTTACAGGCTACCTGCAACAGAGGAGGTCTGGCGCTAGAATTATTGATCTCGCATGGCGATACTTCACATGTGCGGTGCGAACACGGAGGGATGGGGATGCTTTAATTCTTTTTTTTTTTTTTTTTTCTTTATTCTTTTTTTTTTTTTTTTAATCACTTTTGTTCCTATTACAAAGAATGTAAACATCCCTTGTAATAGATATAAGGGATGACCGGTCCTCTTTATGGAGAGATCTGGGGACCCCAATTCTCTCCTCTAAAGATTAAAAAAAATAAAATTTTGTTTTACTTCTGCCCTAGAAGTGATGTCATGCCATCGCTCTGGTCCTCCTAGATCAGTGATGGCGAACCTCGGCACCCCAGATGTTTTGGAACTACATTTCCCATGATCCTCATGCACTCTGCATTGTAGTTTGAGCATTTAGTTCCAAAACATCTGGGGTGCCAAGGTTCTCCATCACTGCCCTAGATCATAGAGGTGATCGAAGACGATCTGGTCTCCCCTCGCCTCTGTGATCAGCTTTGCGAACACTCGTATGGTTCCCCTGGTTTGCCGGTAAGCCTGAGAAACACCAGCAAACTGAGGGGGGAAGAGGGTGATGGAAACACCCCCCACCCCCGGTGATCTAGCTGCTAATTAGTCGCTTGGACCGCTTTTATGAGAGAAAGAGAATTGCCGGCTTAAAAAAAAAAAATACCGGGGTTATAGTTAATGACTGTAACCATACCCCGGTAAATCACTTCAAAGTCCCTGTGACTGATCACCAATACAGGAAATATTAAAGGATTATTTCATCTAAAGGTGCCAAGACAGAGCGGGCGGATTCTGCTTGGTCAGCACTGTCACATGGATGGCGCTGACCAATCAGAATCCATCTGGGTCTGTTTTTGCAGCACTGGACAGAAGAGAAGTGATGGGGGGTGGATTTCAAATCATCGGAGCGGTGGAGCGGCTTGTGGGAGCCCCAACCACCTCCAGATCACGGGAGGTAAGTAGAGCGGGGATCGGATCCGGTCTGTAAAGGTTGAACTAACACTTCGCACCACTGCGACTTCTCATGTGACTTACTGCGACGTGCAACGCAAAGTCTTATGAAAGGTCAAAACACAATCATTTCAGTGGGTGCCGTCTTAATTGCTGTTACTAAAAGTTCCTGCACTACTTTTCTGCATCTTCCTTGCGACATGAGTGCCATAGACTGCAATAATAAAAGTCACAAGGAAGTTGTTTTTGTCTTGTCTTTGCGACTTTGGCTGCAACTTCTGAGGGTTTTGTAGGTTTATTAATATGTGCCCCTCTGTATAGTTATTTGCCAAAGTCTTGCAGCTGCGGCCGAAAATGATGTTATCTGCATTTTGCCTATAAGAGAAAAAGGTGCTGAAAATGTACGCGATTTGGCCGCGATTTTGCAGCCATTTTCACTACGATTTTGCTGTGCTTATGGTTTATTTTCCATAGGTCACGTGGCTCAGAAACCGCATCAGAAATATAACACGCTGCGTTATTGATGGGTTCTTGCTGTATTTTCAATGCATTTCAACTGGGATGTGTGTGTTTGTTTGTTTTTTTCCAACTGACCAAAAATGCAGGTTTTTAACACCACAATGGAAACGCAAGGGACCGGTGTGAAGACCTACAAAGAATTTGAGCTTTTCTTGCACTAAAGGTGCCGATATTGGCATACAATAAATTCATATTAATTAAAAGTCTACTATTATGCAATTTATATATGCTTATATCATTTTTTTTTTTTTTTAAACTGTCGTTTTCGGGCGAATGCATCCTGCGTTTTCGGTTTCGGCAACCAAAATTTCCATTCGATGTACCTCTAGTCACAATACAAAGTCGCACAGGAAGTGTTGAAAGCTGAAAAAAATGGGCAAGCTTAAAGCGGAGGGTGGGGAGGGGGAAGGCTCATTGGTGGTCAGGACCGACCATAAGTGGTCCAAGGAAAGGGAACCGGCCAACTGGTGACAGGGTCATGGGGGCCAAGGCTCATTGATGGAGGGGAAGGCTCATTGATGGAGGGTGGGGAGGGGAAGGCTCATTGATGGAGGGGGAAGGCTCAATGACGGAGGGTGGGGAGGGGGAAGGCTCAATGACGGAGGGTGGGGAGGGGGAAGGCTCAATGACGGAGGGTGGGGAGGGGGAAGGCTCAATGACGGAGGGTGGGGAGGGGGAAGGCTCAATGACGGAGGGTGGGGAGGGGGAAGGCTCAATGACGGAGGGTGGGGAGGGGGAAGGCTCATTGACGGAGGGTGGGAAGGGGGAAGGCTCAATGACGGAGGGTGGGAAGGGGGAAGGCTCAATGACGGAGGGTGGGGAGGGGGAAGGCTCATTGACGGAGGGTGGGGAGGGGGAAGGCTCATTGACGGAGGGTGGGGAGGGGGAAGGCTCAATGACGGAGGGTGGGGAGGGGGAAGGCTCAATGACGGAGGGGGAAGGCTCATTGACGGAGGGTGGGGAGGGGGAAGGCTCATTGACGGAGGGTGGGGAGGGGGAAGGCTCATTGGTGGTCAGGACCGACCATAAGTGGTCCAAGGAAAGCGAACCGGCCAACTGGTGACAGGGTCATGGGGGGGGCCAAGGCTCATTGATGGAGAGTTGGGAGGGGGAAGGCTCATTGACGGAGGGTGGGGAGGGGGAAGGCTCATTTGTGGTCAGGACCGACCATAAGTGGTCCAAGGAAAGGGAACCGGCCAACTGGTGACAGGGTCATGGGGGGCCAAGGCTCATTGATGGAGGGTGGGGAGGGGAAGGCTCATTGATGGAGGGTGGGGAGGGGAAGGCTCATTGATGGAGGGGGAAGGCTCAATGACGGAGGGTGTGGAGGGGGAAGGCTCAATGACGGAGGGTGTGGAGGGGGAAGGCTCAATGACGGAGGGTGTGGAGGGGGAAGGCTCAATGACGGAGGGTGGGGAGGGGGAAGGCTCAATGGTGGGGAGGGGGAAGGCTCAATGACGGAGGGTGGGGAGGGGGGGCTCATTGACGGAGGGTGGGAAGGGGGAAGGCTCATTGGTGGTCAGGACCGACCATAAGTGGTCCAAGGAAAGAGAACCGGCCAACTGGTGACAGGGTCATGGGGGGCCAAGGCTCATTGATGGAGGGTGGGGAGGGAAAGCCTCATTGATGGAGGGGGAAGGCTCAATGATGGAGGGCTCATTGATGGAGGGGGAGGGCTCAATGACGGAGGGTGGGGAGGGGGAAGGCTCAATGACGGAGGGTGGGGAGGGGGAAGGCTCAATGACGGAGGGTGGGGAGGGGGAAGGCTCATTGACGGAGGGTGGGGAGGGGGAAGGCTCATTGACGGAGGGTGGGGAGGGGGAAGGCTCATTGACGGAGGGTGGGGAGGGGGAAGGCTCATTGACGGAGGGTGGGGAGGGGGAAGGCTCATTGACGGAGGGTGGGGAGGGGGAAGGCTCATTGACGGAGGGTGGGGAGGGGGAAGGCTCATTGACGGAGGGTGGGGAGGGGGAAGGCTCATTGACGGAGGGTGGGGAGGGGGAAGGCTCATTGACGGAGGGTGGGGAGGGGGAAGGCTCATTGACGGAGGGTGGGGAGGGGGAAGGCTCATTGACGGAGGGTGGGGAGGGGGAAGGCTCATTGACGGAGGGTGGGGAGGGGGAAGGCTCATTGACGGAGGGTGGGGAGGGGGAAGGCTCATTGACGGAGGGTGGGGAGGGGGAAGGCTCATTGACGGAGGGTGGGGAGGGGGAAGGCTCAATGACGGAGGGTGGGGAGGGGGAAGGCTCAATGACGGAGGGGGAAGGCTCATTGACGGAGGGTGGGGAGGGGGAAGGCTCATTGGTGGTCAGGACCGACCATAAGTGGTCCAAGGAAAGCGAACCGGCCAACTGGTGACAGGGTCATGGGGGGGGCCAAGGCTCATTGATGGAGAGTTGGGAGGGGGAAGGCTCATTGACGGAGGGTGGGGAGGGGGAAGGCTCATTTGTGGTCAGGACCGACCATAAGTGGTCCAAGGAAAGGGAACCGGCCAACTGGTGACAGGGTCATGGGGGGCCAAGGCTCATTGATGGAGGGTGCGGAGGGGAAGGCTCATTGATGGAGGGTGGGGAGGGGAAGGCTCATTGATGGAGGGGGAAGGCTCAATGATGGAGGGTGTGGAGGGGGAAGGCTCAATGACGGAGGGTGTGGAGGGGGAAGGCTCAATGACGGAGGGTGGGGAGGGGGAAGGCTCAATGACGGAGGGTGGGGAGGGGGAAGGCTCAATGACGGAGCGTGGGGAGGGGGAAGGCTCAATGACGGAGGCTGGGGAGGGGGAAGGCTCAATGACGGAGGGTGGGGAGGGGGAAGGCTCAATGACGGAGGGTGGGGAGGGGGAAGGCTCAATGACGGAGGGTGGGGAGGGGGAAGGCTCAATGACGGAGGGTGGGGAGGGGGAAGGCTCAATGACGGAGGGTGGGGAGGGGGAAGGCTCAATGACGGAGGGTGGGGAGGGGGAAGGCTCAATGACGGAGGGTGGGGAGGGGGAAGGCTCAATGACGGAGGGTGGGGAGGGGGAAGGCTCAATGGTGGGGAGGGGGAAGGCTCAATGACGGAGGGTGGGGAGGGGGAAGGCTCATTGACGGAGGGTGGGGAGGGGGGGGCTCATTGACGGAGGGTGGGAAGGGGGAAGGCTCATTGGTGGTCAGGACCGACCATAAGTGGTCCAAGGAAAGAGAACCGGCCAACTGGTGACAGGGTCATGGGGGGCCAAGGCTCATTGATGGAGGGTGGGGAGGGAAAGCCTCAATGATGGAGGGTGGGGAGGGGGAGGGCTCATTGATGGAGGGGGAGGGCTCATTGATGGAGGGGGAGGGCTCATTGATGGAGGGGGGAGGGCTCATTGATGGAGGGGGAGGGCTCATTGATAGAGGGTGGGGAGGGGGAAGGCTCATTGATGGAAGGTGGGGCGGGGGAAGGCTCATTGATGGAAGGTGGGGCGGGGGAAGGCTCATTGATGGAAGGTGGGGCGGGGGAAGGCTCATTGATGGAAGGTGGGGCAGGGGAAGGCTCATTGATGGAAGGTGGGGCGGGGGAAGGCTCTTTGATGGAAGGTGGGGCGGGGGAAGGCTCTTTGATGGAAGGTGGGGCGGGGGAAGGCTCTTTGATGGAAGGTGGGGCGGGGGAAGGCTCTTTGATGGAAGGTGGGGCGGGGGAAGGCTCTTTGATGGAAGGTGGGGCGGGGGAAGGCTCTTTGATGGAGGGTGGGGAGGGGGAAGGCTCATTGATGGAGGGGGATAGGCTCAGTGATGGAGGGTGGGGAGGGGGAAGGCTCTTTGATGGAGGGGGAAGGCTCTTTGATGGAGGGTGGGGCGGGGGAAGGCTCTTTGATGGAGGGGGAAGGCTCATTGATGAAGGGTGGGTGAGGGAAGGCTGGCCTGTGTAGTCCGATCCAATAGAAGAGCTACTGGAGCTCCTATTGCTGAAAAAGTGAGTATGGGGCTGGGTAGGTGCAGAGCGGTCAGGGTGACCATGCTGACCTGTGTCCACAGCCAAAAGCACCTACAATGGGCACGTGAGCATCAGAACTGGACCACGGAGCAATGGAAGAATGTGGCCTGGTCTGATGACTAACATTTTCTATGGCACCAGGATGGAAAGAAGACAAGCCGATGGAGGCAGCGTGATGCTTTGGACAATGTTCTGCTGGGAAGCCTTGGGTCCTGCCATTCATGTGGATGTTACTTTGGGAGAGAGAGAGAGAGAGAACTTCAGAGGAAGATTTTCTCTACACGCAGCGGACTTCCTGTTTTTATGATGGACCGGTTCTCAAGTTCTCCCCTTCCTGTGATTGATCACAGTAATACCCGGCTCTCGTTTTCACAGCACATGCAAGGGACGACGTTGTGACCCGTCCTGATGGTACGGTAGTTCTCATGGTGAACTTTCTCGGTGATTGGCACAGATCCCGGTGAATGTTAGACGAGGAGGCTCCCTCTACCTGTAACCGGCACCAGGACACTGAATAATTCAGAGAGAACTCGGCTGCCTTTTTCCATCTGTATCCGGCTGATGTGTTCACCCCGGGCAGCAGGTACACTGTAAAATATATATATATATATAGATAGATAGATAGATAGATAGATAGATAGATAGATAGATAGATAGATAGATAGATAGATAGAGATATATATATATATATATATATAGATAGATATGTGTGTGTGTGTGTGTGTGTGTACAGCGCCTTCCTGGTTCTCTATTAAGCCCCCCATTCCGCTTTGGTATCCTTATCCCTCTATGTTGTACCCCAACACACCCATACTGTTATTGTACCCACCCCGGTATTGTACTCCAATCCCTCTCTGTCCCTTTATTGTAACCCCTTCCCTCGTTTTACTCCTATGGTACCCCATTCCTCTTTCTGCCTTTTTTATTTTTATCCCCAATCTCCCTCTGTCTGGCTTTTGTTGTACTCCCATCACCCTCATCCTAGTATTGTACCCCAATCTGTCCCTTTTATTAGTCCCTCTTCACAATATTGTACCCAAGTCCCCTTCCTTCCACTATTGCACCCCAATCCTCCCTCTGTCCCTTTGTTGTCTTCCTCATCCTAATGTACCTTCAGCCTTTCCTCTGTCCCACTATTGTATTCCAGTCTCTCCTTGGTTCCCCTGTTGTACACTAATCCCCCTTCTGTCCCTTTCTTGTACTCCTGTCACCCTCATCCTAATATTGTACCCCAATCTATTCCTTTATTATTGCCTCCAGCGCAGTATTCTACCAAAGTGCCCCACCCCCCTTGTTCCACTATTGTACCCCAACATCTCCCCCAATTCCTACTATTGTATCCCAGTCCTCCAATCCCCCCCCGTTCCATTTAGTTGAACCCCACACATCCTCATTCCGCTATCGTACCCTCCAATTTTCCCTCTGCCCTACTATTGTACCCCAAACCCAATCTGTCCCTTTTATTGTACTCCTGTCACCCCCATCCTAGTATTGTACCCCAGTTTATTCCTTTATTCCCTCCAACACAGTATTCTACCAACCCCCCCCCCCCCCCCCCCGTTCCACTAGTGTACCCCAACATCTCTCCCAATTCCTGCTATTGTATCCCAGTCCCCCATTTGTCCTCTGTGTGCCCTCCAATTACCCTCTGTTCCTTTTTGTTGTGTACCCCAAACAGCCTCATTCTGCTATTGTACTCTCCAGTCTACCCTCTACCCTACTATTGTACCCTAATCCTCTTCATCCCACTATTGTACCCCAATTCTCCCTCTGTGCCTTTTTATTGGACTCCTGTCAACCTCATTCTAGTATTGTACCCCAATCTGTTCTTTTATTATTCCCTCTAACACACTATTTTACCTCATTCCCCCTCCCGCCTTGTTCCATTATTGTACCCCAACATCTCCCCCACGTCCTGCTATTGTATTACAGTCACCCTTTTGTCCTCTGTTCCATTTTTGTTGTGCCCCAAACATCCTAATCCCAGTATTATACCTCAAGTCTTCCCTCTGCCCTACTGTTGTACCCCAGTTCCCCTCTCTATCCATCTGTTAACCCCCCCCCCCCCCCCATCCATCTATTGTACCCCAATCTCCTTTATCTCACTATTGTACCTCCAGTCTTCCCTCTGTCCCTCTCTTGAACCCGAGTCACACTTTGGTTCCTCTGTTGTACCCCAATCCCTTTCTGTCCCTAAATTGTACCCCAAATTTCCTCATCCTAATATTGTACCCCCAGTCTTCTTTTTGTTCCTGTATTGTACCCAAGTTACACATCTGTTGTACCCCAAACCCCTCTCTGTCTCTATTGTAGACCAATCACCCCTCTGTCCTTTGTCGTGCCCCCCAACCTTCCTCATCCCACTAAAATACCCCAGTCTTCCCTCTGTTGTATCCAATTTCCCCCCTCTGTCCTTTGTTATACCCTAATCTGCCTAATCCCACTATTGTACCCCCAGTCTTCCCTCTGTCCCACTATTGTACCCCAATCCTGTTCTATACCTTTTTATTGTACCCTAATCCCCTTTTTGCCTCTTTATTGTACCCCCAGTCTTCCTTCTGTCTCACTATTGTACCCTAATCCCTTTATTGCACCCCCAATCCCGTTCTATCCCTTGTACCTCCAGTCTTCTCTCTGTCCCACATTTGTGCCCCCAGTCTTTTCTCTTTGTCCTACTATTGTACCCCAATCCCTTTCTGTCTGTTTATTGTACCCCCCTCTATTGTCTTCCCTCTGTTTCTGTATTGTATCCCAATCGCCTCCCTTCATCTGTTGTCCCCGCTCTGTTCCAGCCACTCCAGTACACCTTTTCCTATTCTAGTCCCCTCCATGCTGGTATTGGGTTCCTATAAGCAGCCGTGTGATTGGCTTGTTGTAATTTGGTGCTGTCGGTTTTGGTTCTTATACACATGATGCATTACTGGTCTGGGTCTTATCATCTATATGAAATTTTGGGAGAGGACCAAGGTGGGTCACGGCTCCCCCTGCTGTAGTAGAACTGCTCCCAGAATGCTGTTCTGGGATTTGTAGTTCCTCAGCAGATAGAGGTGTGCAGGTTTCCAGAGCCGTATATGTTCCGTGTGCAGACTGCCTTCCTCGCAGCACGACTGCCATTGCCACCCGGCTGGCGGTCACACGCAGTCTGCGTCATATAAATATTGTTCTATTGATCTCTTTTTTTGCGTTTGCTGTGACGAGAAGTTCAGTCATGTGACCACAGAGCAAAGAAAACCATTCCCAGCTGTTCTGCTGATAAGGCGCTCTGTCAGCGATGTGTACAATAGTCTCCTGCAGTGTTCTGCGGTCAGCACAGGGTTAAACCTCCTTCCTCTTGGAAAGGTTTGCTTTTGTGCTCCATCACATCATTTTCCTCCGCCGCCATCTCCTCATACCTGTGCCAACGTGATTTTTATTTTTGTCCTTTTTAGTAGTCGACTGGGCAGGACTACTGACTTCCTTTTTAGGAAACTACTAGTTGCCTGTCTCTCTTTCATGCTTATCCTCTGGCTTCAGTCTTTTCGGAGCCCCTGGCAAAGAGCAAGTACACCGATCAGGAGTTCTGCCTTCACTTTCTGCATGCTAGTTCCAGGTCTGTGGGTCAGAAGCGATCGAAACCAGAGGATCAACCTGGCAAGGTTATAAGCTGTATTCCAACGTGGCAGTGTCCTGACTGTACTGGAACACACCAGCTATGGCACACTTATGATATCGGGCTATATGGCAGGGATCTGGAGGGCTTCATCAGTCAGGGAGTCTTAGGTGCTTGTCAGTTGTTGGGTGGTCAATTTGGGGTTTGTTGTGGAACCATTGTGAGAAGTCATAAAAATGGCGGTGCAGGTTAGGTGCTTGAAATGATAGGTTTGGAGTGTCCATTTGGGGATTGGTGTGTAGCTGATTTTGGTGGTCACAGGTCTGGCATGGCAGGTTGGAGGTGGTATGCATTTTTGTATGGGTAGTCATGGGTGAGGTGGTGGGGGTCGGGGGTCAGTGTACATCTGGTTAAGGTGGTCATGGGTCTGGCAGTATGGGTCAGAGCTGGCATGCACTTGATGTGGGTGGTTATAGGTCGTGTGGCACAGATTGGGAGAATTGATGCACAGTTGGTAAGGATGGTCATGAATCAGGTGGGGCAGATACGGGGTTGGGTATGCAACTGGCTCGGTCATGGGTCAAATGGTGCAGTTTGGGAGTCTCATGCAGGTTAGAGCTGCACGATTCTGGGGAAAAATGAGAATCGCTATTTTTTTTTTTTTGCTTAGAATAAAGATCACGATTCTCTCACAATTCTCAAAAACTTTTTTATTTTAAAGATTTACAACTTCTGAACTATGTCACCATGCACCACCCACAGTCAGATCTACATTTTAAAATGGTTAATTTAAAAAAAGAAAAATCTATATCAAAGTTAAACTCAACAAGAAAAAAAAAAATTTAGTTTAACTTTGATATAGATTTTTTCTTTTTTTAAATTAACCATTTTGAAATGTAGATCTGACTGTGGGTGGTGCAGCATGGTGACCTAGGGAAGACTGAGATTACCCCCTCCTATGTCATGGGCTTTCTGGATATCAAGTCCAAGCACTGCAGCAGTCAAGCAGACTAATTCACAATATATATATATAAGGCAGCTCACATTTGTTTTGGAAAAATGCCTGCCATCGGGCATCGGATCAATGCTGTTGGTGCGCACCCAGTCACTGTGTTTCCCGGCCGAGAAACGTGGTACCGCCCACGCCCAGACATCCACCGCAGCACATCACTCTCTCTGCTAACGTCAGTTCCGGTATCGGTGCCATTTGCGTTTCACGCTGGTTCCGACGGCTTCTCCTCCGGTCCAGGCTACATCCCGGGGAGACAAAAAATTGCGGTGGAGATCGCTGGGGTGTGTGTGTGTGTGTGTGTGTGTGTGTGTGTGTGTGTGTGTCTCGATCGCGAATATTATACGATTAATCGTGCAGCACTAATGCAGGTGGCCACAGATCAGGTGGTGCAGATTGGGGAGTCTGTGCACAGATAGTCATGGGTCTGGTGGTTCAGGTCAGGGGGTTGACGTACTGTTGGTAGGGGTGGTTATGGGTTTGGTGCTTCAGATTGAGGGTGGGGGGCATGTAAATTTGGTGGTCAATGTACAGCTGGTTTGGGTGGTCACAGGTCTGCTGGTACAAGTCAGGGGGTCGATGTACATTTGGCAGGGGTGGTTATGCGTCTGGTGCTGCAGACTTGAAGGGTTGATGTACTGTTAGGGGTAGTCACAGGTCTGGTGGTGCAGATTGGAGGGGGTTTGGTGTACAGCTGGTTTGGGTGGTCATGGTACTGGTGGTGCAGGTCAGGGGTTTGATGTACAGTTGGTAGGGGTGGTCATGGGTCTGGAGGTACAGATTGGGGTGGTTGATGTACAGTTGGTAGGGGTGGTCATGGGTCTGGAGGTACTGATTAGGGGATCGGTGTACAGTTGGTAGGGATGGTCATGGGTCTGGAGGTACTGATTAGGGGGTCAGTGTACAGTTGGTAGGGATGGTCATGGGTCTGGAGGCATAGATTGATGTACAGTTGATAGGGGTGGTTATGGGTCTGGAGGTACAGACTGGGGTGGTTGATGTACAGTTGGTAGGGGTGGTCATGGGTCTGGAGGTACAGATTGGGGTGGTTGATGTACAGTTGGTAGGGGTGGTCATGGATCTGGAGGTACAGATTGGGGTGGTTGATGTACAGTTGGTAGGGGTGGTCATGGGTCTGGAGGTACAGATTGGGGTGGTTGATGTACAGTTGGTAGGGGTGGTCATGGGTCTGGAGGTACTGATTAGGGGATCGGTGTACAGTTGGTAGGGATGGTCATTGGTCTGGAGGTACAGATTGGGGTGGTTGATGTACAGTTGGTAGGGATGGTCATGGGTCTGGAGGTACAGATTGATGTGGTTGATGTACAGTTGGTAGGGGTGGTCATAGGTCTGGAGGTACTGATTAGGGGGTCGGTGTACAGTTGGTAGGGATGGTCATGGGTCTGGAGGTACAGATTGATGTGGTTGATGTACAGTTGGTAGGGGTGGCCATGGGTCTGGAGGTACTGATTAGGGGGTCGGTGTACAGTTGGTAGGGATGGTCATGGGTCTGGAGGTACAGATTGGGGTGGTTGATGTACAGTTGGTAGGGGTGGTTATGGGTCTGGAGGTACAGATTGGGGTGGTTGATGTACAGTTGGTAGGAGTGGTCATAGGTCTGGAGGCACAGATTGATGTACAGTTGGTAGGAGTGGTCATGGGTCTGGAGGTACTGATTAGGGGGTCGGTGTACAGTTGGTAGGGGTGGTCATGGGTCTGGAGGTACTGATTAGGGGGTTGGTGTACAGTTGGTAGGGGTTGCCAGGGGGGGAGGTGATACAGATTTGTTATACAGCGTATGCACTCTGTACATAGTAAGGTTCATAGCACAGGATGCGTCCTGGTCTCCTATAGTTGCTAAAAGACATTTTGTGTCCCAGAAGCCGCACATTTCCTGCCCTAATAACAGACAGGAAACTGCGGCTCCGTCTGTGCAATGATCTCCTCCTGGTTATACATTGTACTCTGTCCAGAGACCTGCGGGCTCATTTCATTCATCTCCTGGGTAAGACCGATGACATAAAATATTTGTTCTGTTTATTCCTTCTTCTGGTGTCTGGGGAATCTCTGGTCCTGTATGTGGGTGATGGGCAGGCTGTGTGTGTGAAGGACGATCGTGTCTTATCAGCGGCCTATTATTAGATCCTCCATGTGCTGGGCGCTCTGTGTGTTCTCACCGCCGCCTAATAAATGTGTACATACCCAGGCCTGCTATTACACAGACCTACACAGAGGTCATAGAAAATGAAGCCTCGCTGTACACACTGACAGCTGCTCTCCTGCCCTGCATTACATCTGACACCGGGGTGCAATTCCTGCATTACACCTGCTGACAGGGTGCAATTTTTGCAATACACCTGCCAAGGGAAAGCATTTTCTTCATTCCACCTGACAACAGAGCGCATTACCTACATTTATACCTGAGAATAGAGTGCATGTCGTGCATCAAACCTGGCAACAAGGTGCAATTCTTGCATTACATCTGACAACAGGGTGACATTTTTGCAATACACCTGCCAATGGAAAGCATTTTCCTCATTAGTATAGAGTACAACAGGGTGCAATTCTTGCATTACACCTGCTGACAGAGCGCATTTCGTACATGACACCGGATATTGAGGGTGCAATTTCTGCATTATGCCTGACAACAAAGCGCATCACCTGGAATACATCTGATAATCGAGCGCATTTCCTGCATCACACCTGCTGACAGACTGCATTCTTCTGGGACACTCTTATGTACCAACAACAAATGCTTTACAATTAATTGTGTTTACTTTATATGTCCCTTCATTTAAAATTGAATAAATGAAAAGTGTGTGTATTCCCCAGTGTGCAGTGGCTGTGAAATTTATCACAGAACAGCAATGAGATTTTATGCATTCCAGACGCAGGTCAGCACAGATTAGACGGCAAGCAGATTGTAAAGGTCACCGGAGCTTCTCCGCAGCTCACAGGGATGGATGGATGGACAGGTTCCTCTCCAGTGAGTCTGATGGTACAAAGGAGGAGGGGCTGTGGGCAACCAGTGTATTCGGGGGGGGCTGCTGAAGAACTAAAACTCCCAGCATGCTGGTACTAGAAGAAGCAGTTTATTAAAGCATGTATTGTCTGTAGTAGTGCATGCTGTGAGCGGGCCCTTTTTATCTACAACATCATCGGCTGTCACTAGGAGTGTATATACTCCCTTGACTGGAACATTTAACAGTTTTTAAAAAGTAGACTTTTCCGACACTTATTCATCCGGCATTATAATAATTTAATAAGGCATTAATGTGAAACTTCACTTTCTCAGTCAACACTGACCGTTTTTAATCTTTATGCTGCTAGCCTTAGTAAATAGAGAGGAAGGGATCTTTCTTTCTTTCTTTCTTTCTTTCTTTCTTTCTTTCTTTCTTTCTTTCTTTCTTTCTTTCTTTCTTTTCTTTCTTTCTTTCTTTCTTTCTTTCTTTCTTTCTTTCTTTCTTTCTTTCTTTCTTTCTTTCTCTTTCTTTCTTTCTTGCTCTTTCTTTCTTTCTTGCTCTTTCTTTCTTTCTTGCTCTTTCTTTCTTTCTTGCTCTTTCTTTCTTTCTTTCTTGCTCTTTCTTGCTCTTTCTTTCTTGCTCTTTCTTGCTCTTTCTTTCTTGCTCTTTCTTGCTCTTTCTTTCTTTCTTGCTCTTTCTTTCTTTCTTTCTTTCTTGCTCTTTCTTTCTTTCTTGCTCGCTCTTTCTTTCTTTCTTGCTCGCTCTTTCTTTCTTTCTTGCTCTTTCTTGCTCTCTTTCTCTTTCTTGCTCTCTTTCTCTTTCTTGCTCTCTTTCTCTTTCTTGCTCTCTTTCTCTTTCTTGCTCTCTTTCTCTTTCTTGCTCTCTTTCTCTTTCTTGCTCTCTTTCTCTTTCTTGCTCTCTTTCTCTTTCTTGCTCTCTTTCTCTTGCTCTCTTTCTTTCGGCTCTTTCACACGGGGCAGATCATCACTGGCATTAATGTGAAACTTCACTTTCTCAGTCAACACTGACCGTTTTTAATCTTTATGCTGCTAGCCTTAGTAAATAGAGAGGAAGGGATCTTTCTTTCTTGCTCTTTCTTTCTTTCTTGCTCTTTCTTTCTTTCTTGCTCTTTCTTTCTTTCTTGCTCTTTCTTTCTTTCTTGCTCTTTCTTTCTTTCTTGCTCTTTCTTTCTTTCTTGCTCTTTCTTTCTTTCTTGCTCTTTCTTTCTTTCTTGCTCTTTCTTTCTTTCTTGCTCTTTCTTTCTTTCTTTCTTGCTCTTTCTTTCTTTCTTTCTTGCTCTTTCTTTCTTTCTTGCTCTTTCTTTCTTTCTTGCTCTTTCTTTCTTTCTTGCTCTTTCTTTCTTTCTTGCTCTTTCTTTCTTTCTTGCTCTTTCTTTCTTTCTTGCTCTTTCTTTCTTTCTTGCTCTTTCTTGCTCTTTCTTGCTCTTTCTTGCTCTTTCTCTTTCTTTCTTGCTCTTTCTCTTTCTTTCTTGCTCTTTCTCTTTCTTTCTTGCTCTTTCTTTCTTTCTTTCTTGCTCTTTCTTTCTTTCTTTCTTGCTCTTTCTTTCTTTCTTGCTCTTTCTTTCTTTCTTGCTCTTTCTTTCTTTCTTGCTCTTTCTTTCTTTCTTGCTCTTTCTTTCTTTCTTGCTCTTTCTTTCTTTCTTGCTCTTTCTTTCTTTCTTGCTCTTTCTTTCTTTCTTGCTCTTTCTTTCTTTCTTGCTCTTTCTTTCTTTCTTGCTCTTTCTTTCTTTCTTGCTCTTTCTTTCTTTCTTGCTCTTTCTTTCTTTCTTGCTCTTTCTTTCTTTCTTTCTTTCTTTCTTGCTCTTTCTCTTTCTTTCTTGCTCTTTCTTTCTTTCTTGCTCTTTCTTTCTTTCTTGCTCTTTCTTTCTTTCTTGCTCTTTCTTTCTTTCTTGCTCTTTCTTTCTTTCTTGCTCTTTCTTTCTTTCTTTCTTGCTCTTTCTTTCTTTCTTTCTTTCTCTTTCTTTCTTTCTTTCTTGCTCTTTTTCTTTCTTTCTTGCTCTTTTTCTTTCTTGCTTTCTTGCTCTCTTTCTTTCTTTCGGCTCTTTCACACAGGGCGGATCAGTGATGATCCGCCCCGTGAACACACGCTTGCTCCGCCGATCCCCGCTGAGCAGGAAAATGACAGGTCCGTCCCTGCACAGTGACCTGTCAGAGCGCCGCTCTCCCCTATGGGGGGATCGGATGATGACGGACCGTAGAGTCCGTCGTCACCCGATCCGAAAACGGATGGAAAAGTAGGGTTTTCCTCCGTTACACTTTTCGGATCGGAGCGGGGTCGGATGTCAGCGGACATGTCACCGCTGACATCCGACGCTCCATAGGGATACATGTATGTCCATTTTTCATCCGAAAACGGAAGGATGAAAAACGGACATACGGATCCCCCGTGTGAAAGAGGCCTTGCTCTTTCTTGCTCTTTCTTTTTCTTTTTTTTTTTTTTTTTCTCAGACAATGTCATACATACCAGAAGTCTTCAGTGGGGGAAGAGGGTCTTTCTCAGCTAGGCACACTCGCCTTCCTGCATGCTACATGAATCATCTGCCCTTACTCAAGATGGCCACAGCCAAAAAATGCTCGGGGGTGGGGGGGTGGGTTTCTTTAAAGTTCTTTCTCAGCAAATTAAAGCATGGAGACATGGATGGATTGGAGGGAGTTTGCTTTTGAATATTAAAAGCTAAGCTAAATAGCATTTGTGGTGCTCAGATGCAGTGTAGTTCCCGTTAAGGGTAGTTGTCTAATATCTTACTAAAGCCTGCATCTTTAAAATGTAACTAAACCCAAGAACAAAAGTGTAACATATACATTGTATATAATTATTATAACTTTTTATTGCAGTTTACCAGCCCTTAGATGTAGTGGTTGAATTTATTTTATTTTGCTCTGACGTTCGCAGTGGATCTTTTTACATTGATCTACCATTCTGCAACTGTCATAGCTTTGTTCAAAACACAGTTGTAGCTCAGTCCTATTGGCTTTAATTGGTACATTTTTGGAGGGTAGGGCCCGACCTAAAGGGAACTAAAGTTCCTCTTTAACAAAATTTCCATGAACTCTGGCTGTCCCCGGTGTGGGACTCATCCCAGTCCGTGGTCTCCAGAAATCGGATGTCCGCCCAAAGACGATGTGTCCAGCTGGAGTAGTGAGAGGAGCTGTCAGTCCAACCGCTGTGTAAGCCACAGGTACGCGTTTCGGAAGCTTAACCCACGCCTCCTTCATCAGCCTGTATTCATCAGTAGTCCAAAGTATCCAATCCAGAATTAGCTTTCGGTAAATTCAGTAACCCAAAATCCAGGTGGTGTGTATTTTTAATTAATTTAAATTGAATAGCCCTGACTGTGTACGGCTGGTGCCCAAGAAAGGTGGTAAATGACCCAGTGTGATAGGCTGGTCATAGTTCCTGGCAGGACTGGCCAGATCCACAGAGCCGGGAGACCAATCTGCTTTTTTTTTTTTTTAAATTTTTTGGAGCCTTGTTTCTTGAGTCTCGGGATGGTCCCCGGCCTGTGGTTACCGTGCCAATATCAACCAGCTATGATCTGGGAAGATGTCAGAATTTGGGGTTGTGAATGTCGGTATGTGGCCTTATCACTCGGCTTTCTCTCTTCTCTGAGATTTCTATAAATAGGTTTGGAGAGATCTCTGTGTCGGGAGAAGAGAATGCTTCCTAAATTTACCCTCCCAGAGGTGCTGCCAAAAATTCCTCCTCAGTACAGATCTCCAGTCCTAGGAGGATTTTTATGTCTGATCGGTTTCCTGGAGAGTGTATTTTGTTCTTTGTAATGGATGGTGCAGAGATGATTGGTTGTATGTTGGGATGCGATTGTTGTGGGCTGATGGTGTCACTTTTCGTGTGTATGACTGTCTCCTAAAGCATGTCCCCAGTCTTCAACAACTCCTATAGCATGTTCTCTCTCTCTCTCGTTCTCTCTCTCTCGTTTTCTCTCTCTCTCTCGTTTTCTCTCTCTCTCTCGTTTTCTCTCTCTCTCTCGTTTTCTCTCTCTCTCTCGTTTTCTCTCTCTCTCTCGTTCTCTCTCTCTCTCTCTCGTTCTCTCTCTCTCTCTCGTTCTCTCTCTCTCTCTCGTTCTCTCTCTCTCTCTCGTTCTCTCTCTCTCTCTCGTTCTCTCTCTCTCTCTCTCGTTCTCTCTCTCTCTCTCTCTCGTTCTCTCTCTCTCTCTCTCTCGTTCTCTCTCTCGTTCTCTCTCTCTCTCTCGTTCTCTCTCTCTCTCTCGTTCTCTCTCTCTCTCTCGTTCTCTCTCTCTCTCTCTTCCACAGTTCCATGACAACCTAAAATTTTCAAAATTAAATTGTCAGACCGCAAGTGAGGTGAAATCTTCTGAACAGGGGCACAGACAGGAAATCAAACATAACAGGGGTGGTAACCCTTTCCTATACTATCCAAAAAAAAACTAAAAATAATTTTATGGGCTGTATTTGAAAGGTGGTCTTATCTTCAGCCCCTCTGTCCTGTACTCGAGCTGGACTTTGGTGGTCAATGGAAAACTCTGACCGGTCGGGTAATCAAGATACCATACACGATGTGTGGATGATCAAGAATACAAAGGTTTATTCCGGCTTGACAGGATATATGCAATTAACCAAAAAGGGGTTGTATAGGGGAAACACCCTATAAACAACCACTCACATTCAAGCATTATGTTATACAGTCAATACTAACCCAAAAAGAAATATTCATAGTATTTCTGCCCAGAGACCGATTCAGCGTCACAATTCTAAGAATATTTAACCTCATCTTTTGGGCATTAGGCCAATGTTCTCAACACGCAATATTTGTTCCTAACACGCTATGGCTAAATGACCATTCTGACCGCAGGCGCATCCTGCTTTGCACTCTGCCTTGGCACTTCTGGTAAACTTGCACAAGCTAACGTGAGATAAAAACATCTTATACAACATTATAGATCTAAGGAGTAACTCTACATTTCCTTACAATCCCTCCTTTGATCATGGGAGACCCTCGTCTCCCCTTGATCGCTCACTGTACCACTTATGCTCTGAGTAGAACATAGTCATGGCCGTTTCTGGCTCATCAACTGGGTTTTTTAATTTTTGCTACCTTACTTATCAGACAGAACAACAACTTGATTGTCACATAGATGGCAAGACCTAGAATAAGTACCATGAGGAGTATCATACCCGCCTTCTTAAAGAAATTCATGATGCTTTCCCAAAATGAACCAAACCACCCTCTATACCTGAAAAGGGATTCCACGAGTCCCCCATGCGTCTCATTTGGTCCTGTAATTTGTGCCCTTTCATCATTGTGGCCTTTAATAACGTCATAATAGTCTGGGACCTCCAAATCTTCTGATGGGTTTTGTAAGGTTATTCATGTATGAGCAGCACAAGTTTTTATCTCCTGTCAGATCACACAACCCTGTAAGGACCATCATCATTCTCTCCTGCCTCTGCTTAATTACCTCTTGTTCAAATAACACTTTCCTGAGTTCCTCATTAAGCAATGCTACATCTATTGCCGTGGCATTCATCCATGAATCCATTAACATCCCAAACTCATCTACCTTTGTGAGGGCATTGTACATACCCGCCCCTCCCAATGATGCAAAGACTTTGTCCCACCAAGTGGTTACTTCCCTCTCTTATGCCTACCAAATTCAAGGTGACCGTGAGCATGTATCATGGACACAGGAGTTTCCGTCCCTGTGGTCCCCATAAAAGGGATCATCTCCACAAGAGTACACCATCCTGAAGTTTTCCTGTCCATAGGATAAGGGATGGTAGTGTGGCACCATAGCCCACAACATACCATCCAACCTTGGGGGACATGAGGGGGCTTTAACCACTTTGGGGGGCTCAGCCTTGACCTAATCCCACTAAGCACATCCAATCCCCCAAGGAAGGAATGCTATCCTCGCTCTGTCCCATCCAGGGGCTATCCATATGTGTTCTGTTTATCCATTCAGTGAACTGTAGATTCTCGGGTCCCCTTACACACTTGGTTATATCATACAGGGACGCGTTACCTACTCTTTCATCGGGATCAGGGATGTTGAAAGTGACTAAACCCTCTATGTCTATTGTACCATTAAGGGCCAGAGGTAGGTTCAACATAGTAAGATTAACTTGGGTACCCCTGCAAAACTTCCCATTGTACAGTCTCTTTCCTGCTCCATTTAGAAAACAAAATTGGGGCTTCCTTATGTATCCGGTGAATAAGAGGGGTTTGTTTATTGTGGTGGTATTTATAATAGGGACCTCCTGGGTAACATTTAGCAGCTGCTCTAGGGTGACCGGCCTTCCAACCATGGGGACTGAATGTCGGCCCGTGCCCATATGGGAGCACACCCAGCATTCAGAACGATTCTGTTTTCTCCTAAAAGCATGCATCATAATAAAGTGATGCGGGATCATTTCAGGGACGGAGTAGGTCTCCGGGTCAAGTTTAACTCCATTATTCTCACTATCAAGGTTGTATTTGGGTATTTTCTTTTTTGTGACTGCTTGGGGGAGGGGCCTCCTATGTTGCATTACTGAGTTAATGTCTTTCTCTGACTTCTTTGCCCTTTTTAGTCTACTCCACTATTTTTTGTGTGGCCCTATGTTGTGGATTCATACACCACGTTTTGTTCTGTCCTTTATGAGTGGCCAAGAGTATGGTGGCTGCTATGTTACATGAACCATCTCTCTTCTGATAATGATACCCAGTAACTGACGCAGCCTGTGCTTTGGACATTTGGTTCGCTGTGCTAGTGCAGCATGGATAAATGTGGTCCCATGAACGCAGCTCTGCCTTTCACTTTTACACCAACATCCTCCCCCATTCCGCATGATGAACTCATCCAGCACCCACAAAATAAGAGCAGGAATACAATGGTGGTCATGACAATTGAGAAGAGGAAAATTGTCCAGGTTGTAGACCTTTTTTGGGGGGGGAATTTATGGCAAAAGTAATTCGGGCGGCTAAGGGGCTTCGTGGGAGGGGGCAGAGTCCCTTCTTGAACAGTTACTGGTGGGAGCTTTTTCATCCCTTTTTTCTGCTTCCTTCTTTTGTGGGCTTTTTTTCAACCTTGATGCATGGATCCATTGCGGGCTTTGATCCGTTAGTACTGCTGTCCTAGAGACCTTGAGGACTTCAAATGGGCCTTGGAAGACGGGACCGGGTTGCTTGCGGACTGCAAGTTGCTTAATCAACACTTTGTCCCCTGGGACGAAAGGGTGTGTTGGTTCTGTTGAAAGAGGAGGAAAGGTGACAGCAACCTTGTCATAGGTTTCAGCAAGACTACTTACCAGGTATTTCACGTGCTCTTCCTATAAGGAATATAGATTAGATTCCTCACCTATCTTGGGGGCCTTTTGGGCGGGTTTCCCCATGAGGATTTCAAAGGGGGAGAGTCCTGTCCTAGAATGGGGGGTGGTCCTTATCTGGAAAAGTACCCCTGGCAAGAAATGGAGCCAGTTTTTCATGGTACCCTGTGTGGCCTTCTTTAATTTGTCTTTAATGTTCCTATTCATTCTTTCCACTACTCCTGCACTCTGGGGGTAATAAGGGATGTGGAGCTTCCATTGTATCCCCAAGACTCTCACTAATTCTTGAGTGAGTTTTGCAGTGAAAGCAGGTCCCTGGTCAGAGTATGTGGTAGCGGGCAAACCGAACCTACTGATCCAATGATTAATTAAACACCTAGTGGCCATTCCCGCGGTTTCTCCTGTGACGGGAATAGCTTCCGTAATAGATCAAAAAATAAACCAAACGTGTAGCGCTAAAGGAAAGATTTGAGGCACTTGCAAAATGGCAGGATATAAAGCCAGTGCCCTGTATGCAGTATGACAGAAAATATAATAAAATATCTCACATTACAATCATGAATACAAACACATATAATGTATTATAGGATAGTCCGTGAATGAAGAACTGAATATGTCACCACTGTTGAGTGATATAAGCACCACCTTCACCGGCTAAAGGCCACAAAAGTCTCTAAGTAAACGACAGATGACCAATTTGTTGCAATTCCAACATGTCCAGGGTAAACAATATATGGATAAATCAACTCCAGTGCATCACACCATAGTGTCTTCACACCCGTGCAAATCACTCAGATAATATAGCTGAAGGCTTACCAGAGGGTTTGAACCCTAAACAGTATACACTGTGAGGGTCAAACCAACTTGTATTGCTCACTGGCAATAGTGGGAAGACATTAGCATCATGAAGAGATCACAGGGGTTCCGTGAGGCTGTATCTTCTCCAGAAGTGACCAAAAATCGTCCCAGGTGTAGCTCATAAAGGATATAGAAAGAGCCACATAGTGTGATATCGTAAAAGTAATGATTTATTAAAAAGAAGAATTACACTTACATGATAAGAATGATAAAAAGCGCTTGTACATAAAAAAGGCAGCAGTGGAGTCCTCCCGACGCGTTTCGTCTGAGTAGACTTCGTCTTGGGGTACTCTCCACTGCAGCCTGACTCCATAATATAGGTGCTGTGATCATGTTGAAGTGACTCCAGCCTGTTCGATTAAACAAATTAGCACTTCCGGGTTCCCAAGATGGCGGACCCGCGTGCGTTCCAGGACTCCCTTTGATGGATGTATCATGCGTTCCACTTAATAATATTAAGCCTAATAATCCCAGTCTCTGTAACTTAAGGTTGGTTCATATTGATAGGCCATAATAAAGAACTTATTAATATAAGAAGCCTCTATTATATAAAATCATTAAATTTATTTATTTGTCGATGTCTGCAAAGAAAAAAGTCCCAGCGAGACTCTCGATGTGACGTTATCCCGCGAGACCGGAAGTGCGACCATATGAGCATCGGAGTTTGCGTTCCAACCATAGTAGGCCGGAAACCCATGATGCAATCACTCACTGCATCCCTCACAGCCGGAAGCTCTCGACGTGCTCAGTTAAGAACACCACGCGGCGTGAGGCTATGACGTCACGACGCGAGAACGGAAGATATCAGGATTTGCGTTCCAGCTAAGGATAGCCGGAAGTTCCTAATATCGCTCAAATAATAATGGAAAGGCCTCAAATGCCAAATGTAACGACTGAAAACATATATTATACCAAGTGTCATACCCAAAGTAATAACAACTTCACAAGTTAGGGCATATGTCACCATAGTCACTCATAAGGGAAGACATATAGAAGTTATAGCTGTTTGTCCATAGGCCCTGTTCTCATAGTTATATTAAAATAAAAAACTTTTATATATAGGGCTAGGGCAACTACTCAATCTAAATGGTTGTAAAATAAATAATTAACCAAAAAATTTAACAATAAGTGAGTGTAAATAGGATATAAATAAACACCCTGGTTATACACGGCCATATATAAAGACGGGAACGGTGAGAGGATACGTGTATAAGGAACCCGTAAGACCAAATTAGTGAGGGGAGTCGAATAAACTGGATTCACCTGCACATAGTTAACATCTATAATTAACATCTAAAAAATCCATGAGAATATTTCATACCTAATAATCCCACACATAAATATAAACAAAAACTTCAGCAACTTGTCTCAAAGGGCTATGAGTTGAACATCTTGAACAAAAGGGAAAGGGACTTTTTGATTCCTTCCGCACCCCGAATTCCCACTATTTATTATTTGCCGAAAGTCCATAAGGATCCTGTCTGCCCCCCTGGCAGACCAATTGTAAGTGGTATTAATTCCATTACAGCCAGAGTAGGCAAATATATAGATTTTTTCCTACAACCTCTAGTGAAGAAGACTCCCTCATATTTGAAAGACACCAGTTCCACAATTAGACTCCTCGAAAATGTCACAGTACAAGATGGGTTCATCATGGCCACTGCGGATGTGGCGTCATTGTACACGTGCATACCACACGACAAGGGGATCGACGCTGTGAAATATTTTTTAGCCCAGGAACACTCTCTAGCCTCTTTCCAGTGCGATTATCTTGTGGAATTACTGGAATTTGCAGCCAAACATAATTACTTTTGGTTTAACCACAGTTTTTACCTCCAACAACCTGGAGTTGCTATGGGGGCGAAATTCGCGCCTAGTCTCGCGAACCTATTCATGGCCAAATGGGAGGAGGATGTCGTCTATGTCCACGAAACCAGTTCGCTGGTTCTGTGGGCCAGGTACATAGACGACATCCTTCTCCTATGGAATGGTACCAGAGAGACACTTGAGGAGTTCTTTGCGAATCTGAATGCAAATGATAGGGGTATATCGTTGTCGTATGAAGCCAGTGAAACTAAAATCCATTTTTAGATTTACAGATAGAGATAATAAATAAGCAATTTAGATTCAGCACATATTTTAAACCTACTGACCGCAACGGGTTTATTCCCGTCGATAGTTGTCATCATGTCTCATGGCTCAATGCGGTCCCTCGGAGCCAGTTTTTGAGACTCCGACGTAATTGCACGGACATAGAGGTATTTTTAGAACAGGCCAAGGTTTTAAATCTAGATTCATAGATAAGGGGTATGACAACGACGGCCTAGACCAAGAAATTCAAAGAACTATTAATATAGACAGGAAATCTTTATTGGAAGTCAAACCTATGAGAGAACCCGACGGCAAATTTAAGTGGGCCATGTTGACGACTTTCTCAACACAACATAGACAAATTAAAAATATAATGAAAAAGCATTGGGACGTTCTTAAACAAGATAATGTTTTGGGACCACTCATTCCAGAAGAAGCCAATGTCATTTTTAGGGGTGCACCGTCATTAAAGGGTCGAGTAGCCCCTAATATTATAAATCCTCCTACTCGCCCCCTCTTCTTTCATGACTGGACGGGCTTCTTTCCCTGCAGGAAATGTGTAGTATGTCAACATAATACCATCAGAACACGTAAAGTGACAGAGTTTACTTCCACTACTACAGGAAGGAGATACACTATAAAACCGTTCTGCACTTGCAGTACGAAATTTATAGTGTATCTCATCACTTGTCCCTGCCAGAAACAATATATAGGCCGTACTACCAGGACATTTTCTATTAGGGTGGGCGAACATATTGCCCTAATTAAGAATAGAGACCCCAAACATACGGTTCCAAGACACTACAAAGAATTTCATGGCGGTAATCCAGAAGGATCTAAGTTTGTCATTATTGACAAATATACGCCTCCCTGGAGAGGGGGTGCGAGAATAAGGGGAGTATCCCGCTTGGAAATGTTTTGGGCATACGAGCTACAGACTTTTTTCCCTCAGGGGCTTAATGTAGAGATTGATGTTAACGCTTTTCTAGATGAATCATGAAATTCATAATATGTGTAATCATCATGCATTGTTTATTGCTGTATCTATATGAAATATTCTCATGGATTTTTTAGATGTTAATTATAGATGTTAACTATGTGCAGGTGAATCCAGTTTATTCGACTCCCCTCACGAATTTGGTCTTACGGGTTCCTTATACACGTATCCTCTCACCGTTCCCGTCTTTATATATGGCCGTGTATAACCAGGGTGTTTATTTATATCCTATTTACACTCACTTATTGTTAAATTTTTTGGTTAATTATTTATTTTACAACCATTTAGATTGAGTAGTTGCCCTAGCCCTATATATAAAAGTTTTTTATTTTAATATAACTATGAGAACAGGGCCTATGGACAAACAGCTATAACTTCTATATGTCTTCCCTTATGAGTGACTATGGTGACATATGCCCTAACTTGTGAAGTTGTTATTACTTTGGGTATGACACTTGGTATAATATATGTTTTCAGTCGTTACATTTGGCATTTGAGGCCTTTCCATTATTATTTGAGCGATATTAGGAACTTCCGGCTATCCTTAGCTGGAACGCAAATCCTGATATCTTCCGTTCTCGCGTCGTGACGTCATAGCCTCACGCCGCGTGGTGTTCTTAACTGAGCACGTCGAGAGCTTCGGCTGTGAGGGATGCAGTGAGTGATTGCATCATGGGTTTCCGGCCTACTATGGTTGGAACGCAAACTCCGATGCTCATATGGTCGCACTTCCGGTCTCGCGGGATAACGTCACATCGAGAGTCTCGCTGGGACTTTTTTCTTTGCAGACATCGACAAATAAATAAATTTAATGATTTTATATAATAGAGGCTTCTTATATTAATAAGTTCTTTATTATGGCCTATCAATATGAACCAACCTTAAGTTACAGAGACTGGGATTATTAGGCTTAATATTATTAAGTGGAACGCATGATACATCCATCAAAGGAGTCCTGGAACGCACGCGGGTCCGCCATCTTGGGAACCCGGAAGTGCTAATTTGTTTAATCGAACAGGCTGGAGTCACTTCAACATGATCACAGCACCTATATTATGGAGTCAGGCTGCAGTGGAGAGTACCCCAAGACGAAGTCTACTCAGACGAAACGCGTCGGGAGGACTCCACTGCTGCCTTTTTTATGTACAAGCGCTTTTTATCATTCTTATCATGTAAGTGTAATTCTTCTTTTTAATAAATCATTACTTTTACGATATCACACTATGTGGCTCTTTCTATATCCTTTATGAGCTACACCTGGGACGATTTTTGGTCACTTGAAGATACAGCCTCACGGAACCCCTGTGATCTCTTCATGATGCTAATGTCTTCCCACTATTGCCAGTGAGCAATACAAGTTGGTTTGACCCTCACAGTGTATACTGTTTAGGGTTCAAACCCTCTGGTAAGCCTTCAGCTATATTATCTGAGTGATTTGCACGGGTGTGAAGACACTATGGTGTGATGCACTGGAGTTGATTTATCCATATATTGTTTACCCTGGACATGTTGGAATTGCAACAAATTGGTCATCTGTCGTTTACTTAGAGACTTTTGTGGCCTTTAGCCGGTGAAGGTGGTGCTTATATCACTCAACAGTGGTGACATATTCAGTTCTTCATTCACGGACTATCCTATAATACATTATATGTGTTTGTATTCATGATTGTAATGTGAGATATTTTATTATATTTTCTGTCATACTGCATACAGGGCACTGGCTTTATATCCTGCCATTTTGCAAGTGCCTCAAATCTTTCCTTTAGCGCTACACGTTTGGTTTATTTTTTGATCTATTGGGCAATTATTCTTATGTTGTGTTAGCAGCTTCAATATTTGTGAGTAAGCGCAAAATTGCCATTTGGGTTTTTTTTGATTTGGGAATAGCTTCCGGCCAGGAGGAAAATTTGTCTACTATCACACAAAGAAATTTGATATTACCTTTCTGTTTGGGCATGAGTGAAGTCCATCTGTAAGTCCTGTAATGGGCCCAAAGGTGCAGGTAAGTGGCCATGAAGGCCATAGTTCGGCCCCTGATCCATTTGAATCGGGTCTACAGTGTTCCTGGGTTCTAGGGGAGGCCGGGCGTTGGCCACGGGCCGTGTTTGGCGGCCAGGCGGTGGTGGCTGATGCTGGGTGTGTTGGGGGGGTCTAGTTTGTTGTTGGTAATTTGGGGAGTTACGCTGATCCCTCTAAAATTTCCCCCACCTCTGAAACCTGCCACGTGCACCTCTCCTGTGAGGGCACTCGGACTTCCAATGAAAGGGATCCCCACAATGAAAACATCCTTGGTCTTGTGTTTTGGAATGCAGGATTATCAAAGGCGGGAAACATGGGGGATACAGGGGTGGTTGTTCCAGAGGTCTGGGCGAACAGACCACCCTTTGTGTTAAAAAACCTTGAGGAGGCCCTTTTCTTTACATCCACTATGAACTCTGGAGGGGACATGGTTGCCCATTTAGGATTAACCAGTTTCATTACTTGGGTTACCTTGGGGTCCCCATTGTTCATGGCTGTACTAACGAAGAGTTGTGCACTATCTATCTCACATGCTAGATAGATCTTAAAAAGCCGGGACACAAAAGAGTAAAAATCTTCCCCTGGCAGCTGTTTACAAGAGATTAAGTCATGTATTGGCATTTCTGGTTTATAGGCTTTCCTTCATGCTGCGAGAAGACTGTTCCAAAATGTTGTCCAGTCTTCCCCGGCCTGATATAAATTACTGGAGGCAACCCATTTTGACACATCTATGTCTTCTGAGCTTTCAGGGTCTACGGCACTTATTATAACTTCTAAATCCTCTGCTGACATGCGCCCTTCGCAATACCTCTTAAGAAAGTTTACCGCCGCTCGGGGATCTTTCCTAGGTTTGGGGCAGATTTGTTTAATCTCCCTGACAGTGCCTAGTGGCAGCAGGATTTGGACTTGTGTGGTTCCCATGGTCATGAGAGGTAAAGCAAATCCTGTCTCAGAGGTGGAAGTGACAGGACTTCTAGGGGAAATCAGGGGAGTGTTATCTTCGTCCCCTTCAAGGGTCGGGATATTCTCCTCGTCTTGCTCAACAGAAGGGGAAACAGGCAATGATTCCCCCGCATACTTCACTTTAGATCTCGTTCTCATCTGTCCTTCGGTGGAAAGTCTTTTAAAGGCTTCCATCATCTCTGCCTCCCTTCTTGCTTCCCTGTCTATTCTTGCTTGCATCCTTTTTTGTTTTCTTTCCTCCTGTTGCCTATCCTCCTTCTCTTCCTCTTCCTCTTTTTCTCTTTTCCTTTCCCTGTCCATCCTATTAATAACATCTGTAGCTTTCCTATCAACTTCTTGATGATCTAACCATGTTCCCCCTTTTTGATCAACTACGGCAGTCAGTGCTCCCATGGTCAATTCTGGAGAGGGGTAAAGTTTTTTTTTTTTTTCCTTGGTTTTCTTTCAGAATCAGTCTTGATCATGGCATAGGGTGGCGGGGGCGCTAAGCGCACATACCCATCTGGGTCTTCCATGTTTGGCTCATGACAAGGTGAGTGAACATAAGGGACGGGGGTGGAGGCAGCCATCGGCTCTTGGGAAGGGGGTTTCTCTACAGGATGGGGAAACCTTTTTCTATATTCTTTTAATGCTTTGGACCATATCTTGTAACAATCAATCATATATTCTTTGTCATAAGGGAACGGTGGATAATTATACTGTTTATGTTGCCCGCACATTTTGGTGACCTCCTCCCAATCTTCTCCAAAACATGGCCCATGTTTAGTTAAACCCGGAATTTGTAGAGCTTATGCTCTGGCCAATATGTTTTTCCAGAAGGGTTCAGTATAATGTTTTTTCCATAGTTCCCAGACACGAAATCTAAGGGAGTGGGCTGATCCGTCTTACCTTCCGAACCTTCCTTTCCCGGCAGATTTTCCCATGTTTAATTCTTATACTTTAACTTATATTATTATTCCTTTACCGTATTTCTATCTATATACATCAGACTCTGAACATACAGTTAATGACCTGGGATAAACCACAAACCTTTCACCAGGTCTAAATTCCACAGTGCTCCTTACACCTTTAACAGTTAAACCTTCCTGGAACACGAAGGTATTATGTATATTGAACCTCAATGTCTGTATTCTAGGTACCCCTTCACGAAACAAGGGGCCCTTGCCCACCTTTATGATAATAACCCCCACCAACACTAGCAACCAGATAGGTTTTTGATCCTTTATACACAAATAACAGGCCTGTTAAGAATTCAGGACAGCGTCCTGACAATTGAATAAGTTAGAGGTTTCACTGACCAGTCCTATTGATTGAAAACAAAGTTTTCAATCCCTTTTTATATCATTACCTGGGATCCTGGCCAACCTAGCGAGGTTCCCTTTGAGCGAGCTGCCTTTCATTGCCCCTATTTCTCAGGCATAGATTACTCTCATGCCGTGATATCTATAGCATGTGGAGATGACATTGACAGAGTAAGCTGTTCATAAATACTTTTCTCAAAAGTAATTTTAAAGAAAGCTTACCTGTTCAAATGCACCCCCACTTCTGGTACCGTTTCTGAAAGGTGGTCTTATTTTCAGCCCCTCTGTCCTGTACTCGAGCTGGACTTTGGTCAATGGAAAACCTCTCTGACCGATCGGGTAATCGAGACACCATACACGATGTGTGGATGATCAAGAATACAAAGGTTTATTCCGGCTTCACAGGATATATGCAATTAACCAAAAATGGGTTGTATAGGGGAAATGCCCTATAAACAACCAATCGCATTACTAACCAAAAAAAAATATTCAAAGTATTTCTGCCCAGAGACAGATTCAGCGAATAAGAATATTTAACCTCATCTTTTGGGCATTAGGCCAATGTTCTCAACACGCAATATTTGTTCCTAACACGCTACGGCTAAATGACAATTCTGACTGCAGGTGCATCCTGCTTCGCACTCTGCTTTAGCACTTCTGATAAACTTGCACAAGCTAGCGTGAGATAAAAACATATTATACAACATTATAGATCTAAGGAGTAACTCTACATTTCCTTAGAGTTACACTTAAAAAAAAATGTACCTGTTCCAGATTGCATACACATTCAATTTTAAGAACAAACCTACAGAGCCTATCTTGTTTGTAACCCCGGGGACTGCCTGTTTTATGTCTGCAGTCTCTGACTGTCTCTTGCGTCGTGTCTGCAGTCTCTCCTGACCGCCTCTTGCGTCGTGTCTGCAGTCTCTTGCGTCGTGTCTGCAGTCTCTCCTGACCGCCTCCTGTACCATGTTTCAGGGTACAGAGAAGGAATGATAGGCAAAGGCAGCAGAATGCTCTTTTTACTGCATTTAATTAGCTCAATACCGGGCACTTTCACCCCCTTCCTGCCCAAGCCAATTTTTAGCTTTCAGCGCTGTCGCACTTTGACAGTTCCATGGTAATGCAACGCTGTACCCATATGACATTTTATTTATTTATTTATTTTTCACACAAATAGAACTTTTTTTTTGGGTGGTATTTAATCACCACTGGGTTTTTTTTTTTTTTTGCTAAATACACGAAAACTGTAGACCAACCAAGACCAACTGTATGTAAAAAAAAATAAAAATAAAATAAAAGCTTTTCTTATTTCCAAAATGTTATAACAAACTAAGTAATTTTTTTCTTCTTCGCTGATGGGGCCCCTGGTGAAGCTGCCTGGTTGGGGGGGGGGGGCTGGTGAGGCTGCCCTGGTTGGGGGGGGGGGGGGGGGCTGGTGAGGCTGCCCTGGTTGGGGGGGGGCTGGTGAGGCTGCCCTGGTGGGGGGGGGGGGCTGGTGAGGCTGCCCTGGTTGGGGGTGGGGGGCTTGTTGAGGCTGCCCTGGTTGGGGGGGGGGCATGTTGAGGCTGCCCTGGTTGGGGGGGGGGGCATGTTGAGGCTGCCCTGGTTGGGGGGGGGGCATGTTGAGGCTGCCCTGGTTGGGGGGGGGGCCATGTTGAGGCTGCCCTGTTGGGGGGGGGGGCCATGTTGAGGCTGCCCTGGTTGGGGGGGGGGGGGCCATGTTGAGGCTGCCCTGGTTGGGGGGGGGGGGCCATGTTGAGGCTGCCCTGGTTGGGGGGGGGGCCATGTTGAGGCTGCCCTGGTTGGGGGGGGGCCATGTTGAGGCTGCCCTGGTTGGGGGGGGGGCCCATGTTGAGGCTGCCCTGGTGGGGGGGGGGGGGGGCCATGTTGAGGCTGCCCTGGTTGGGGGGGGGGGGGCCATGTTGAGGCTGCCCTGGTTGGGGGGGGCCATGTTGAGGCTGCCCTGGTTGGGGGGGGGGGGCCATGTTGAGGCTGCCCTGGTTGGGGGGGGGGGGGCATGTTGAGGCTGCCCTGGTTGGGGGGGGGGCCATGTTGAGGCTGCCCTGGTTGGGGGGGGCATGTTGAGGCTGCCCTGGTTGGGGGGGGGCATGTTGAGGCTGCCCTGGTTGGGGGGGTTGGCCCATGGTGAGGCTGCCCTGGTTGGGGGGGGGGTTGGCCCATGGTGAGGCTGCCCTGGTTGGGGGGGGGGGCCTGGTGAGGCTGCCCTGGTTGGGGGGGGGGGGGGAACGTGGCGCCCTGGTGAGGCTGCCCTGGTTGGGGGGGGGGGGGGGGACGTGGCGCCCTGGTGAGGCTGCCCTGATGGATAACAATTTGGTTTTAGAAAATACGTTTCTTAGCTCTGCATGTACAAAGCCTAGGTTTGCTTTAGCTGCCTTCTATCCACAACCCAGCAGCCTCTTTTATGCATCCAGGAAGGTTTGCGATCCTAGAAATGTTTGTATGAAATTTGGTCATGTTTCTATTACCTGGATATGGGCGTCCTCCTTTTGAAATGCGAGTGATAAATCTTCCCACAATCCTCTGTGTTCGTAGATGGATATAAATACTGACCTTGATCAAAGCAGATTGCTATTGGGTGAAGTTCACAGGGTTCACAGTAGAGCATCTGACATGAGAACGGCTTCATTTCATTGGAAGAGAACCTGATCTAGCTCAGGGGTTTCGGATTTTCAGTTCGCCGGGTTCACTGATGGGCAATTAGAGAATTTAAGATGAAATCTAATAGTGGGAATAGCCTGCAGAGTGCCGAGAGATAGAGCCCTGTATATCACTACTGAGCTGCAGATGCTCACAGTGCCAGGGAGTAGATGGTTCACCTGCTGGAGTCCTGCAATGTCTCCCTCCAAGAAAAGGACCGCCATGGCCTTCTCCTCTGAACCTGGGGCTTACAGAAGAGGTAAAGGAATGGGTGATCGGGGACTGATTGGATAGCCTGGGTCTGAATGTGTTTGGCAACACATGACAATGGTCTGCTCCGTTGTAGTGCTGGAATTGTGATGTGTAGGCTGAGTAAGAAAAATCCAGGGGCCCGGTGGTAGAATGGGGGAGCCGGAGGTCTTCCTTTGACAATGGAGAAGGCTAATAAAGTCAGTTGTAATGAATTAGATGTATGGGAGTAATCACTGATTAATTGGGTGTATGGGGGGGGGGGGGGGGGGCACTATGATTAATTGGGTGTATGGGGGGGAGCACTATGTTTACTGATGTATGTTTGTGTAAGTGATTCACTATGACAGCTGCCACCATCTGTTTATTTCATAAAGTCTTCTCTCTTCCAGATCCGAGGAGTGACTCTGTCCTGAAGGAACTGCCAGCCGCCTTCTTCTGCCCTCAGTGCTGCTGCCCGGCCCCTGCGCTCCTCTCCATGTCCCCTCCCAGCACTGTGCGTGCAACGCAATGTGTGTTTGTCAAACCATGGAAGTGGGGAAGTGCGGCAAGAGCGCGGTGTGCGACAGGGGCCGGGGGGTCCTGCTGGAACCGTTCATCCATCAGGTGGGAGGACACAGCAGTATGATGCGCTATGATGACCACACAGTGTGCAAACCCCTCATTCCTCGGGAGCAGCGCTTCTACGAATCCCTACCGCCTGAAATGAAGGAATTCACACCAGAATATAAAGGTGAAAATCCACCATTTTCTGTACATTCTGTTTATTTACACTGTCTCTGTATTCTGATACCCCCCCCCCTCCCCCCTTTTTGTGCACTCATATCTTTTACACTGATCTCCCCACCTCTGTCTCTGCGCACTGATCTCCTCCTGTCTCTGTGCGCTGATATCTTCTCCTCTCTCCTCTCCCTCTCTGCGCTTTTATGTCAGTATTACATTGTATATCCCTGTATGTTTTGGTCGCTCAGGTGCCTATCTAATAGTTTTTGAAATTATCGATGCTCCCCGCTGAGACCACTGCTTGTGGAAGAGAATTCCACATCCTTGCCGCTCATACAGTAAAGAACCCTCTACGCAGTTTTAAGGTTAAACTGCTTCTCTTCTAATTTTTAGTGAATGCTCGCATGTCTTTAATTTCCCTTTCGCTGAAACGTTTTATCCCTATTGTGGGGTAACCAGTATGGTATTTGTACATCAAAATCATATCCCCTCTCCAGAGAGAATAAGTTCCGTGCTCGTAACCTTTCCTCATAACTAATGTCCTCCAGACCCTTTATTAGCTTTGTTGCCCTTCTCTGTACTCTCTCCATTTCCAGTACATCCTTCCTGAGGACTGGTGCCCAGAACTGGACAGCATACTCCAGGTGCGGCCGGACCAGAGTCTTGTAGAGCGGGAGAATTATCGTTTTATCTCTGGAGTTAATCCCCTTTCTAATGCCAATATTCTGTTTGCTTTGTTAGCAGCAGCACTTGGCATTGCATGCCATTGCTGAGCCTATCATCTACTAGGACCCCCCAGGTCCTTTTTCCATCCTAGATTCCCCCAGAGGTTCTCCCCCCAGTGTATAGATTGCATTCATTTTTTTTGCCACCTAAATGCATTATTTTACATTTTTCTACATTGAACCTCATTTGCCATGTAGTTCGCCCACCCCATTCATTTGTTCAGATCTTCTTGTAAGGTTTCCACATCCTGCGGAGAAGTTATTGCCCTGCTTAGCTTAGTATCGTCCACAAATACAAATACAGAGACTGAGCTGTTCATCCCATCCTCCAGGTCGTTTTATAAACAAATTAAATAGGATTGGTCCCAGCACAGAACCCTGGGGGACCCCACTACCCACCCCTGACCATTCCGAGTACTCCCCATTTATCACCACCCTCTGAACTCGCCCTTGTAACCAGTTTTCAATCCATGTACTCACCCTATGGTCCATGCCAACGGACCTTATTTTGTACAGTAAACATTTATTGGGAACTGTGTCAAATGCTTTTGCAAAATTCAGATACACCACGTCTACGGGCCTTCCTTTATCTAGATGGCAACTCATCTCCTCATAGAAGGTTAATAGATTGATTAGGCAAGAAAGATTCTTCATGAATCCATGCTGATTACTGCTAATGATACCGTTCTCATTACTAAAATCTTGTGTGTGTGTGTGTATATATAGTCCCTTATCATCCCCTCCAGAAGCTTGCATACTATTGATGTTAGGCTAACTGGTCTGTAATTCCCAGGGGTGTATTTTGGTCCCCTTTTTTTTTTTTTTTTTTTTTTTAAATATTGGTGCTACGTTGGCTTTTCTCCAATCAGCTGGTACCATTCCATAAGTAGACTGTTCATAAAAATTAGGAACAGGTCTGGCATATACTTTGACTGAGTTCCTTAAGGATCCTCGGGTGCAAGCCATCTGGTCCTGGTGACCTATTAATGTGTTTTTTTTTTTTTAAGTCTGTTCCTAGCGCCATCCTCTGTTAGCCGTGAGGGTGCTTCCTGTGATGTGTCATGAGGATAAACATTGCAAGACTGAGGAGAAGAATAAATTCAATTCCCTCGTCATCTCCCCATCCTTAGTAACCAGATTCCCTTCATCATTCTTTATGGGGCCAATATGATCTGACCTCCCTCTTTTACTATTTATATACTTAAAGAATTTCTTGGAAGATTTTTTTTTTACTCTGTGTCTTTCGTGGTCTATCTTAGCCGCCCTGATTGCACCCTTACATTTCTTATTGCATACTTTGGAAAGTTGGAATGCTGACGATGACCCCCTCAGCCTTATTTTTTTTTAAGGCCTTCTCCTTTGCTTTTATTTGCATTTCTACGTTGGAGTTAAGCCACCCAAGACTTTTGTTCGCTCTTTTAAATTTATTTCCAATTGGGATGCACTGGCTAATACCCTTATTTAATATGCTCTTAAAGTGAACCCATCTCTCCTCCGTGTTCTTTGTTCTTAAGATTTTATGCCATTTTAATATCTTCTAGCAAGGAGCATAGTTTAGGGAAGTTGGCTCCTTTGAAATTCAGTGTCTTTGTATTGCCCTTATGTTTCCTATTTGTGATTTTTATAATGAAATGAATTGACCTGTGATCGCTGCTTCTCTCTCTGCGCACCGGCCTCCCTGCTTCTCTCTCTGCGCACCGGTCTCGCCTCCTCTGTCGCTGTACACTGATTGGTCAACTGAGCCTAGAGAAAGTCAGTCCATATGTTATATAAACACTTTTGTCTCCTGAGGTTGCTGTGTGATGCAGTATGCCCTCTCCTGTACAGGTGTTGTGTCGGTCTGCTTTGAAGGTGACAGTGACGGCTACATCAATCTTGTCGCCTACCCCTACGTGGAGAGTGAGACTGTGGACAACGAGGAACCTCCTCCAGAATGGGACCACCCAAGGCGCAAGCACTCTCGCCGTGGCCTGCACCGCACTAACAGCACCGCTTCCAGCACCGACCACAAGGAGGAGCGCCCGACTCTGAGCACAGAGAATTCAGAAAGGTCAGAGAGGTTTCCATCTCGTAAGATAAGCAGGAAGGGAGGATCCATGTCTGTGTTGGGTGTTTTGTCTTCAAAACAAGCCCTCATTGACCTATGTAGTTGCAGGCACTGTGAAGAAATTCATTTTTGAAGTTGAACTGCTGAGCCACTACTGGGAGGGGGGAGCAGGGTAAGCTGAGCTTCCTAGTCACATGCAACCACAGGAGGATAACACACAAGGCACACCAGACGCTCCTCATCCATGGGAAGTTTTTAAAAGCAGCTGCCGAGGCACTGCCAGGGGAGCCACTGTCAGTCGCTTTCCTTGGAGGAGCTAGGGGCGTGTCTTGTATATGTTGTCTGGGCTACCTTTGAATGCCGATGCAGGCGGCGTCATCCAAATGGTATAAATGAAGGAGTACACGTACGCCATGGTGCCAAGAATAATGGGACATATAGTCCGGAGAAGTGTAATTGTGTGACCAGTAATCGGGTCATGAGTCTCGCTCCCTGACCAGAAGTTCTGGGAAGTGGCACAGAGGAAGCAGAAAGATGGGGATGAAACAAAGATAACTTAACTTTTTTTACACCCAGCGGTCTCCAAACTGCGGGCCGAGGACCAGATACAGTCCTTTGCCTGCCTTTATCTGGCCCTCGGAGCACTACTCTTCCCGCTGACACCAATGATGGGGGCCCTATTCCTTTTGCGATGAGCAATCTGACTCTGACGCTGGGTGGGAACTGACTGACACTGACATCACCAGTGACACTAATACAGTGATCAGTGATAATACTATACACTGTCACTGTACTAATGACACTGGCTGGGAAGGGGTTATCATCTTGGGGTAATCAAGGGATTAAGTGTGTGCCTAACAAGTGTTAATGTGTCTATTATGTGCTGCTTTATACTAAAAAATGTACTTATTTAGTTCCTTCTCCCTGCTTTGCAGGGAGATAAAACAAAGAGATTGTTCCCTCTGTGTTTGTCAACACAGGGCTCTGGGCTGTGATTGGACACTGCCGATCAGCAGGTCTCAGCCATGGATCATTTGCTGGGACCTGCTGACAAAATCCCACTGTGTCCAATCACAGCGAGAGGGAGAGGGGGCCTCGCACGTGTGCGCCCTGAGCCCGGAAGCATGGAGCAAGGTACAGGTACAGTGCCTTAAAGTATTCATACCCCTTGAAATTTCCCACATTTTGTCATGTTACAACCAAAAACGTAAATGCATTTTATTGGGATTTTATGTGATTGACCAACACAAAGTGGCACATAATTGTGAAGTGGAAGGAAAATGATAAATGGTTTTTAAAATTTCTTACAAATATGTGAAAAGTGTGGCGTGCATTTGTATTCAGCTCCCCTTTACTCTGATACCCCTAACTAAAATCTAGTGGAACCAATTACCTTCAGAAGTCACTGAATTAGTAAATAGAGTCCACCTGTGTGTAATTTAATCTTGGCAAAAATACAGCTATTCTATGAAGCCCTCAGAGGTTTGTTAGAGAACCTTTGTGAACAAACAGCATCATGAAGGACGAGGAACACACCAGAGAGGTCAGGGATAAAGTTGTGGAGAAGTATAAAGCAGGGTTAGGTTATAAAAAAAAAAAAAAAAATCTCCCAAGCTTTGAACATCTCACGGAGCTCTGTTCAATCCATCATCGGAAAATGGAAAGAGTATGGCACAACTGCCAACCTACCAAGACATGGCCATCCACCTAAACTGACCAGCCGGGCAAGGAGAGCATTCATCAGAGAAGAGCCAAGAGGTCCATGGTAACTCTGGAGGAGCTGCAGAGATCCACAGCTCAGGTGGGAGAATCTGTCCACAGGACAACTATTAGTCGTGTTCTCCACAAATCTGCCCTTTATGGAAGAGTGACAAGAAGAAAGACATTGGTGAAAGAAAGTCATAAGAAGTCCTGTTTGTCGTTTGTGAGAAGCCATGTGGAGGACACAGCAAACATGTGGAAGAAGGTGATCTGGTCAGATGAGACCAAAACTGAACTTTTTGGTCTAAAAGCAAAACTCTATGTGTGGGGGGAAAACTAACACTGCACATCACCCTGAACACACCATCCCCACCGTGAAACATGGTGGTGGCAGCATCATGTTGTGGGGATCCTTTTTTTTTCAGCAGGGACAGGGAAGCTGGTCAGAGTTGATGGGATGATGGATGGAACAAAATGCAGGGCAATCTTAGAAGAAAACCTGTTGGACCCCTTTCACACTGGGACGGTTTTCAAGAACTTTAGCGCTGGAAATCGCCTCTGCTAAGTGCCTGAAAACGGCCTCCCATTCATTCCAGTGTGACTTTTCACACCCAGGCGGTGCACTTGTAGGCCATTCCGAAAAGTCCTGCAAGCAGCATTTTTGGGCGGGTTGGTAGCGCTGTATTTAGCACTCCCAAAATGCCCTGCGAAAGACTTGAGACTGAGACGGAGGTTCACCCTCCAGCAGGACAACGACCTGAAACATCCAGCCAGAGCTACAATGGAATGGTTTACATCAAAGCATATTCATGTGTTAGAATGGCCCGGTCACAGTCCAGACCTAAATCACATTGAGAATCTGTGGCAAGACTTGAAAATTGCTGTTCACAGACGCTCTCCATCCAATCTGACAGAGCTTGAGATATTTTGCAGAGAAGAAGAATGGGCAGAAATGTCCTCTCTAGATGTGCAAAGCTGGTAGAGACATCCCCAAAAAGACTTGCAGCTGTAATTGCAGTGAAAGGAGGTTCTACAAAGTATTGACTCCGGGGGGCGCCATACAAATGTCCCCCCCACACTTTTCACATATTTATACGTAAAGGAATGTTGAAAACCATTTATCATTTTCCATCCACTTCACAATTATGAGCCACTTTGTGTTGGTCTATCACATAAAATTTAAGTTTTTGGTTGTAACATGACAAAATGTGGAAAATTTTCAAGGGGTATGAATACTTTTTCAAGGCACTGTATTGTAACTGTGTGCCTGCAGGAGCCGCCTGTTTGCAGTACAATGCGGTTGGCGGTCCTGAAGTGGTTAAAGCGCTGGATCCGGCCGCCATAAAGGGGTTAAATAAGATTTTTATTTCTGTGTCTATCTCGTATTCTTATTTCTGTTCTTGGCAGTTTTTTTATTTGTGGCCTCTAGTAGAAGTTGATTTTCTTTTCTTTCCTTCGAATGACGTTTCCCAATTCTCCCGCAGTGTCTCTGAGATGAAGAGCCCCAAGCTGGAGCTGATGAACCAGTCGGACGTCCCCTTCCAGATGCTGGACGGCAATAGCGGGGTGAGCTCGGAGCGAATCAGCTACAACCCCTGGAGCCTGCGCTGTCACAAGCAGCAACTCAACCGCATGCGCTCGGAATCGAAGGACCGCAAGCTGTACAGTATCCTTCCCTGTGTGGCGTCCTCTCTCTCTCATCTCTTGCAGCGCCGGTAATGGTCCCGTCTATTTTTTCTGTTTGTGATAACTTAACTCTGCGCTCCCAGAATTCCTGTTGCTGGAGAACGTCGTGCACCACTTTAAGTTCCCGTGCGTGCTGGACTTGAAGATGGGAACTCGGCAGCACGGTGACGACGCCTCGGAGGAGAAGGCGGCCAGGCAGATGAAGAAGTGTGAACAGAGCACGTCTGCCACGCTGGGCGTGAGAGTGTGCGGCATGCAGGTAAATGCACGGACTCTCGCTGCATTGTATAACGTAATGCAGAGAAGGTGGGAGTAGGGACAGGCAATGGGGCCCATTTATAAAGGCTGAAATGTTCTGCCATTTTTATATGGAGATGTGGTATGACAAAACCAGCAATTCCTTTTACTGATCTTTAGTGACACCCCCCCCCCCCCCCCCTCCGCTGGCTGTATGGGGACATCATCGCGTTGGCCGCTGTGGCTTGCAGATTGTTGTGCTGCCCTCTGCTGGCTGCTGTGTGACATGCAGATCATTGTTCTGTCCTCTGCTGTTGAAGAAGCAGATGCCATTTAGCTGAGTTCAGATGATGACGGGGCTCCTGCTGTCTGCAGGAAGTGGCTGTGTTGCCCATAAAGAGAAATATCAATATGTTCTGTGAGCATAGTAGACATTTTTGTACATTCTGTGCAATGGCAGATACACGTGAAAATGTTGTATTAGCACAGTTTGTGGGCAGCTGTGATGTCACCCCTTCATGTTTTTGGGGAGCAGTGATGTCATCCCTTATATTTAGGGAGCAGTGATGTCATCCCTCCCATATTGTAGAAACACTAATGCCATCTCTTAAACTGTATTTGGGGAGCAGTGATGTCATACCTCATATTTGGGGAAACTGTTCTGTCATCCCTCATAGTTGGAGAGCAGTGATGACATCCCTCATATTTTGGAAGCATAGACACCATTCCTCATAGTTGGGGAGCAGCGATGCCACCTCTTAATAGCACATCTATGTTTCAAAGAAAGATGGGTCATACACAAGCATTCCTATAACATCACCCCCAGCGCTTTAAAATGTGAGCGACCCTGGGGCCATAGTCCAGTTGTGAAAATTTGTAGACTACTTATAAATCGGGGGAGGTCATCGAGTAACTACATAGAGGACCCACTACATATAATCATATATGCAGATAAAATCGGGTAGGGCAAAGTAAATTAAAACTTTTAAACACACAACATGTAACATTACTGCCCCATAGGTCACTTAGCCTAGAAATGGGACCATTTACGATATGCAGAAACATATACAGTTATCTATCCAAACAGCCTGCAACCGAGCTAAGAATGTAAATAGGGGGTGTCACCCCTGCTAATTTAAAAGCGTGGATGTCACCCCTCCTCTTCTCTCTTTTTCTCTTTTTTTTTTTTTTTTTGGAGCAGTGAAGTCACCCCTCCACATTTTGGGAGCACTGACGTCTTCCCCCTTGTACTGAAGGACCAGCGACGTCGCGCGCTTGTATTTACACAGCAGTGATTATATATTGGAGAAATAGCAATGTCATCCATCATAATCGGGGGGGCAGTGATGTCATCTTTCCTATTTGGGGATTTGTCAACAAGGACATGAGCTCAGATGAAAATCAGCACCAAATCCCAATCCTTTTTTTCCCTTTCCTATTTGAGGAGCAGAGAATGTCATCCCTAATGGTTGGAGCAGTGAAGGCACCCCTCATAATTAGGGAGCAGAGAACACATTCTGGATACTGGAGGTCCAGTGATGTCGTCTCATATATTTGTGGAGCAGTGATGTCATTCTTTACATTGGGGAAACAGAAATATCATCCCACCTATTTGGAGAGCAGTGGTGTCACCCCTCATAATTGGGGAGCGGTAAAGTCATTCTTTGCATTGAGAAAAATCGAAATGTCACACCCATGTTGGAAAGCAGTTAAGTCACCCAGTCCTACTTGGGCATCATTGATGACATCTCTGCTCCCCAATTATGAGGGGATGACATCTCTGCTCCCCAATTATGAGGGGATGACATCTCTGCTCTGCAAATTATGGGGGGATGACATCTCTGCTCTGCAAATTATGGGGGGGTGACATCTCTGCTCCGCAAATTATGGGGGGGTGACATCTCTGCTCCGCAAATTATGGGGGGGTGACATCTCTGCTCCGCAAATTATGGGGGGATGACATCTCTGCTCCGCAATTATGAGGGGATGACATCTCTGCTACGCAATTATGAGGGGATGACATCTCTGCTCCGCAATTACGAGGGGATGACATCTCTCATATTGTCACTTATATTTATGAACTAGGGGGTGTCATCTTTATTTGAAGCTTCAATTTATAGACATTTCTGAGGACGGTTTGTGCTGCTTGCGGTTTCGGGGTTCTGATCTGGGTGAAATACGTCCTTTTTCTTTTTCTATTACTGCAGGAAGGTGAATATTGACATCTACATATCCTGATAGATTTGTGGGTTTGTATTCCTGCACCAGGCAACATGGCTTTGTTCTCATTTTGTATTTTGTTCTTTCTGCAGGTCTTCCAGATGAACACTGGACACTACCTGTGCCTGAACAAGTACTATGGCCGGGGACTCAGTGCCGAGGGCTTCAGACAATCGCTCTACCAATATCTGCACAACGGCGATCGGCTGCGTGTAGATCTGTTCGAACCCATCCTGAGCAAACTGCAGCGACTGATCTCGGTCCTGGAAATGCAGGCATCGTACCGATTCTATTCCAGCTCCCTCCTCATCATCTACGATGGCATAGATCGCCCCAGAAGCGCCGATCCGCTCTCCCAGGAGCCACCACCCAACGTAGATGTCAGAATGATAGACTTCGCCCACAGCACTTTCAAGGGCTTCCGTGACGACCCGAAAGTGCACGACGGGCCGGACAAAGGTTACGTCCTGGGCCTGCGAAGCCTGATCAGTATTTTAGAACTCATCCGAGCCGAGAACCAGTAGCGGGAAGAAGTCTCCGCACTCCCATCACAGCGACCAGAAGAGGTTCCACGCAGAATTCAGTCGGCCTGTACACCCCTCCGTATGTTCCACACCAAACCACGCGGGTGACAGGCCGCACTAAACGCCGTCGCTCAGCATCCATTTTTTGTTATTGGCCAAACAAAACTTGGGAACCCTTATAACCGTGGAAGACTGTATGCCGGAGCTCACCGCGAATGTTTGTGGTTTTTTTTTTTTACCGACGCACAAATATAGAAAAATAAAATTCCTTTTTTCTTTTGCCTTTGTTTCCAGAACTGAACCGGTGGGCAGCCGGCGGTCCTTGACAGGAAGTGACATCACTTCTGACATGTTGTAGCTCTGACGATGGACAGAGTGGGGGGGTGCTGCGTATTAATTCCCTCCCCCCCATTATCTGAGAGACATCTCTATTTGTGGCCTCATTCCACAATGACAAAAATGTATATATTTATATTCCTATATAAATATAAAGACACTCCTATAAATATCAGATGAAATCTATATATTAGAGCTATATTCCCGCTTGTCTGCGTGCAATTCCCCCCCTCCCTACCCTCCCTCTTCAGAATGAATGGGGATTAAACACTTTTTTTTTTTTTTTTTTTTTCACCATCAGACCCTTTTATGGTTTACAGCGCACAGGGCGGAGCTTACGATTGGCACCCACCCCTTGGCGTATTCATGCTAAACGTGGTTGCCGACCAGCCTTCGAGCGCATGATGTAGCTAGCGGGTGGAGGTACACAATGTAGCATGCATGTTCCAGACGTGTTTCGTCTGCATCTTGTCATGAATAAGCTTTATTTTCAATAATTTTTTTTCTTTTTCTTTTTTTTTTTATTATTTCTGAGGTGTCTCGAGCGTCACATGATTTAATATAAAAAGCCAAAATTCTGCACTTCAACCACAACCTGTGTTTTTGTGTTCTGCTGCTATGGACAGGAGGGGGGTGCTGCACCGCGTATCGTGGGATCCCTCCCCTGTTCTGTATAATCAAAGCAAACATTATTTTTTTTTTTTTTTTTTTCTTTTTGTTGTGTGTTCTTTCTGATTTTACAATGTTCAATGTTACCACTTTTTGCTGCAAGAAAGGGAAGCCTTAAAGCGGACACAGCCTCCAGGACGCCCTCGTGGGATTTTTAAATCTCCGACATTACGCTTTGTGATTGGCTGAAACTTGACTTGGCTACGGGGGACTGCTACGTGTTGATTGGAGCCTTTTTTTTTTTTTTTTTTTTTTTTTTTTTTTTTTTTTGCAGAGCATTCTTCCTAAGGAAGATGAAGCATGGGATGATAAGTCTGCTGATGCTCCGGTAACTCCGTCCAGTTTTAAGTGCATCCTGTCATGGGGGTTGGCTGGTCTCAGATTGGTGACTCCGCCTCCTGCGGCCTGTGTTCTCAGGAAGACATTGGCTCCCAGTTAGTTTAAAGGGATCTGCCACAAAGAAAACCTGAACATTCGTCTGCACTTGTTTTTTTTCAGAGTTCAGGAACCAGTCAGTATCCTGATGTTTATACTACGGGACATATAAACTGATATTTCACGTTATTAAAGTGGACCTGTTCTAAAGCAAAATTTGTGTGAGAAGCCTCAGAAGGAAGCTGACACATGGCCATGAGTGATGTCACTTGCTTAGGGCCACACCCTCCATATACCCTGTGTGGGGCATATAAAATTCAGAACCGGAGCTAGGCAATTGGCTTCTATCTTGAGGCTTCTCACACAGGTATTTGGTTCTGTGACAGGCTCCCTTAAAGCAATGGCATGTAGGGGAATAAAAAAAAAATTCTGTGCTGCTGTGGAATGAAAAGAGACAACCTGAATTCATTGCCGTCAATCATTTTCTGTTCGGTAAACGTTTTCATGTGTGGAACTGGTCAACTCCTCACATTCAAACCAAAGGGAAATGGCGCCTGTGTGTCTCGTTCTAGAGAAGGGGGCGGGGGGTTTGCTGGGCATTCTGGTTCGTTATTCCTCCAGCCGGTGCTGTTTTGTCTCCTCCGGGGATGTTGTGTCTGAGAATTGTTGCCAGCGGTAACTGTTACATAGTCGTAGCGTCACTTATATGCTTTAGACAATAATCCGGACACGTCTTCCTCGCACTGATTGGAGATCACCTTCATCCTTTCTTTTCTTTTTTTTTTTTTGTTTTCCTTTCTAGCATGTTTCGTTTTTGGGATTTGGGGGCATTAAACACCGCACTGGGCAAGCAGCAATCAACCTGATTCGAAGAGATCCCAGGTTCCAGCGTGACCCACTAGAGCAGCCATTCTCAACCTTTTTACCCCAGAGGAAGCCATGAAATCTTCACATCTTTGGAAACCCCCTGCAAAATGTTTTATCTGTAACTTATGGCACATTGGCAAGATCAGCTGGTTCTAGATATCCCCCCATAAATTAATGAAAAATATGCCCCTTACCATGGTGGTCGGTAGAAAGAATGCCCTTTTTATATTGGCGGTCAGGTGGAAAGAGCGTTCCTACAGTGGTGGTGACTGATGGGTAGAATGTTCCCCTTACTGATTGGCAGTTTGACCTTCAACCTGAAGATGACTGCATAGTTCTGAGGCCGACACTACTAAACAGTGGGAAGAATGCCTCTTACATTGGTGGTCAGTGGGAAGAATGTTCCTCATGTTGGTGGCCAATGGTAAAAAAAACAAATGCCCTTTACATTAGTGGTCTGTGGGAAGAATGCCCCTTACATTAACAGTTGGTGGGAAGAGTGTTCCTACAATGGTGGTGACTAGGGTTGCACCGATGCTAGTGTCGGTATCGGTGCCGATATAAGTATCGGTACTCGTGCAAATGCACCGATACCTGCAACCGATACTTTCAGGCTCGGATCTTTGAGCTGTCAGCAGGTCTCCCGCGTGTTAAAGAAGTCCGGTAATTGGAGCTGTCAAAAAAAGAAAAAAAAAAACAGCCGGCAATGTTTATTAACAACATTGCTCAGCCCTGAAACACTAAAATAAAAAGAAACATTGTTTCTTTTTGTATCTTTCTGTTTCTTCATCTGAAGATCAAAGGGATGAACAAATGTTCCTCTGTTTAATCCCTTTAATAACCCTTAATTTACTCTAATCAGCCTTAATTAACTCCCTATTCTCCTCCATTTAATTATTATTTTCCTGCTTTTTATCTTTTGTTCACGTCTATTTTATAAACGATTAAACAATTAAAACTTTTTTTTTTTTTTTGCTTTTGTTAGTGAATATTTTTACACATCAGCGTCTCCTAGTGGTGACTGATGGGTAGAATATTCTCCTTACTGACTGGCAGATTGACCTTTTAATCTGATGGTGTCTGCATAGTTCCAAGGTCAACACTACTAAACGGTGGGAAGAATGCCTCTTACACTGGCAGTTGGTGGGAAGAGTGTTCTTAAAATGATGGTGACTGACGGGAAGAATTTTCCCCTTAGTAGTCAATGGGTAGAATTCCCCTTACATTGGTGGCAAGGGGGGCGTTCTCACTGATCACCAATATGAGGGACATTCTTCTCACTGATCACCAATGTAAGGAACATTCTTCTCACTGACCACCAATGTAAGGAACATTCTTCTCACTGATCACCAATGTAAGGAACATTCTTCTCACTGATCACCAATGTAAGGAACATTCTTCTCACTGATCACCAATGTAAGGAGCATTCTTCCCACTGATCACCAATGTAAGGGACATTCTTCTCACTGATCACCAATGTAAGGAACATTCTTCCCACTGATCACCAATGTAAGGAACATTCTTCCCACTGATCACCAATGTAAGGAACATTCTTCTCACTGATCACCAATGTAAGGAACATTCTTCCCACTGATCACCAATGTAAGGAACATTCTTCCCAGTGGTCACCAATGTAAGGAACATTCTTCTCACTGATCACCAATGTAAGGAACATTCTTCCCACTGATCACCAATGTAAGGAACATTCTTCCCACTGATCACCAATATAAGGAACATTCTTTTCACTGATCACCAATGTAAGGAGCATTCTTCTCACTGATCACCAATGTAAGGAGCATTCTTCTCACTGATCACCAATGTAAGGAACATTCTTCTCACTGGTCACCAATGTAAGGAGCATTCTTCTCACTGATCACCAATGTAAGGAACATTCTTTTCACTGATCACCAATGTAAGGAGCATTCTTCTCACTGACCACCAATGTAAGGAACATTCTTCTCACTGATCACAATGTAAGGAACATTCTTCTCACTGATCACCAATGTAAGGAGCATTCTTCTCACTGATCACCAATGTAAGGAGCATTCTTCTCACTGATCACCAATGTAAGGAACATTCTTCTCACTGATCACCAATGTAAGGAGCATTCTTCTCACTGATCACCAATGTAAGGAACATTCTTCTCACTGGTCACCAATGTAAGGAGCATTCTTCTCACTGATCACCAATGTAAGGAGCATTCTTCTCACTGATCACCAATGTAAAGAGCATTCTTTTCACTGGTCACCAATGTAAGGAACATTCTTCCCACTGACCACCAATGTAAGTCATCAAGTAACCCCTCTGGAGGAACCCTGGTTGGGAATGGCTGTGCTAGACCCATGCTGTAGTTCCTTAGCACTTGAAAGTAATGGGTTGCCAAGCCTTGTGCAGAGATCCCGCTGTCCTCACTGCAGTATTTTCTAGTCATTGTGTACCTAAAGGGGGGCAGTAACGATACCTGTTGACACCAGGCGCTAATATTTATCATTTCCACTATGGTGGAGTTCTTTATATTAATTTAGGCATCATTTTTATATTGTGTCATTACAGCAGGTATAGCTGTGTTCAGTTAGGGGTGAGCAGTATGGATACCTGTGTATGAAATTATGTACAAATAAATGATAACGGGTCTGCTTTATGGAGACATTATAAGAGGGTGGGAGATATTTGATGCCACTCATATCAGTTCTGTGTATTTCTATATGAGCCTGGAGCGGGTACAATCCATGCAAGTCCTGCACCTTTATGAAAAGCCATATCCAGTACTTGTATGTCACAGCCAGCTTATTGTCATTTTAATATGCAATGTGAGATGTGTTGTCATTATTATTCCCATGTTAGGCAATCCTGCCGATTCCCAGTACCAATATTGCTGATGCCAGTGTGATGAGATTGCGATCTCTAATTGGGGGGGGGGGGGGGGGCACCATTTTAAATGAGCCCAGATGCTTTAACAGTGTTTTTCAGGAGTAATTGAGGGCTGTGTGAGGTCTGACTCCTTATCTGAAAGCAGATGAGCTGGATTGGTCGTTTTATAGAAGGTGAAGGTATTTTAGATACTTACAGAACAGACTACATACCTATGCCTTCCCCCAACAACTGTGGTTTCAGATGAGGGCTGAGACGGGAACACAGCCCCTTTCTGGATAATAGTGAACTGAGGGCTGCTGATGCCCGAAGAGCCTCTAAAGACAATACTTCCTTTATACTTTGGGATGGATTGGGGTAAGTTGGAACCTTTTGTCAGACTTCTATTGCTTTCTGTGAATCCCCCCCCCCCCCCCGGGAAGTTTACGCTTTCACGCCCCCACCAAGTTGTCTTCCAAGACTGCCCATGAGACACAGAGCTGCTCCCACTGGGATAGGAAACGCATTGCCAAGTCAAAGGTTTTGGTGTTTCCTCTGTATGGAAGAGCCGTGTTGCCTATGAAACCAGTGGTGGAGCTCTTGTCTTTTAGGTTGTCCTGTGTGGGGTTTTTTTTTTTTTTTTTTTACTGTTGCTTTGCCTGCCCCTCCAGGACCCCTTCTCTATATAGACAGGTCTGGACTTTAGGCTCCTTTGCCTTCAGTGCCTAGCGGATGCCATGACTGCAGAACCACATTGGCGACGGACCTGGCGATGCATGGCCCAATGTTCTGTGCTGCTGTGTCGGCGCCAGGATATGGTGGTGAGGAGTTCCTGGTGGTTGCAGGGTGCATGTCCTTCGCGTTCTACACTGCTTGAATGGAAGATGTTGGGGAGGGGGGCGTTTCTGGGTGGGGTGATGTCATCACCGGCCTCTGGTGAACTCGATTTTCCTTTTTTTTTTTTTTTAAATAATTTTTTATTTACCATATTTATCGGCGTATAACACACACCCCAAGTTTAGGAGGGAAGTTTAAGGAAAAAAATTATGAAGTGTGTATTTGCAGCCTTGCCCATTATCCAGCCTTGCCCAGTGTCCATCTGCAGCCTTGCCCATTATCCAGCCTTGCCCAGTGTCCACCTGCAGCCTTGCCCAAAATTGCAGCATTATTGTTTACATTATTGCGCCGCCGAGATTTTTTAAAATTTTTGCGCCGCCGAGATACCGCTCGTCTCACAGTCCCGCCCCTTGGCCCGGCTCCTATGATGGACGCATCACCGGTCCAATGGCGGGACGTAAAGGCTAGGAGGCGGGACTGCGAGCCGAGTACACAGTACACTCAGCTCTGTCTTTTTCGGCGGCGCTCGCTCCTCTTCCCCTCACGATTGGCATAAAACACGCACCCATGATTTTCCCCTGATTTTAAGGGGAAAAAAAGTGCGTGTTATACGCTGATAAATACGGTATATGAGGAAAAAGGTCCTCAGAGACCGCAGCAACAAAACAATCAGCATAACAGTAATACAGATACCAATAAAGGATTTCAGACCTCATTGGTGGTGCAGACAGAAGAGAAAAGAGGGTTTGCTGGTGTCTGCAGCAATATTTCCCAGCAGAGACTGTAGTCCCACCGCTTTAGGGAGTGATTGTGGTACTGAAGTGGGACGTAGGGAGATTTTCCTTAACGGGACACAGACATCAGTAAAGACTTGCCAGGGGGTCCCACTCCACCCAAAACAGAAGTTGAGCGGTGTTCTCCTTTTAAAAGATTACACAGTGTTTGCACTTGGTAGGAATGTGGTACATACCTGCAGTAATAATGAGGGACACCTACCTGTGGCTGCAGTCGGATTAGTACCTGCGGACCACATATTTTATCCAGGAAGGGGCACAGATGTACACGAATCCCTTGATTACGACCCCCATCCCCCCCCCCCCTTTACCGTGCTGTTAGACAGCGGACATATATCGCTTTTTATTAGTGCCCAGCCGTGAATATTGTGATATTACCCATGTTACCGATGGTGTTCCTACGGTTTCTACGTGTTTATGCTTTCTGTTGTTGTGTTTTTTTTGTTTTTTTTTGTTTTGTTTTTTTCTGTTTTTGTTTTTTTAATTAAACAATATCCAAAATAAGCGTCTCTCGTGTGAATTTACTCCATTCATTCATTCATTCATCAGCTTGTTGCTGAGCTATCCCATTAGATCAGGGATCCTCAAACTACGGCCCTCCAGCTGTTGTGGAACTACACATCCCATGAGGCATTGTAAAACTCTGACATTCACAGACATGACTAGGCATGATGGGAATTGTAGTTCCTGAACAACTGGAGGGCCGTAGTTTGAAGACCCCTGCATTAGATGATCGAAGTGTGTGGGGGGGGGACCAAAGTTTCCTTTAAATATGAAATGTAGAGTGTTGCTAGGATCACACCGTGTCCTATTGTTGATCAGAAACCGTAAGACCAGTTTGCCCTTCCCAAAATTGAAAACCCCAGCTCCTACCTGAAACTTCTCGCTTCATTTTACAGTGCCTTGCAAAAGTATTTACCCCCCTTGGCTTTTTACCTATTTTGTTACATTACAGCCTTTAGTTCAATTTTTTTTTTAATCTGAATTATATGTGATGGATCAGAACACAATAGTCCAAGTTGGTGAAGTAAAAATAGAAAAATATATACATAAAACTATTTTTCAGAAATAAAAAAACTGATGTATTCACCCCCTTTGTTATGAAGCCCATAAAAGGCTCTGGTGCAACCAATTACCTTCAGAAGTCACATAATTAGTGAAATGATGTCCACCTGTGTGCAATCTAAGTGTCACATGATCTGTCATTACATAGAAACACCTTTTTGAAAGGCCCCAGAGGCTGCAACACCTAAGCAAGAGGCACCACTAACCAAACACTGCCATGAAGACCAAGGAACTCTCCAAACAAGTAAGGGACAATGTTGTTGAGAAGTACAAGTCAGGGTTAGGTTGTAAAAAAAAATATCCAAATCTTTGATGATCCCTAGGAGCACCATCAAATCTATCATAACCAAATGGAAAGACCATGGCACAACAGCAAACCTGCCAAGAGACGGCCGCACACCAAACCTCACGGACCGGGCAAGGAGGGCATTAATCAGAGAGGCAGCACAGAGACCTAAGGTAACCCTGGAGGAGCTGCAGAGTGCCACAGCAGAGACTGGAGTATCTGTACATTAGGGGTGTGGAATTCAATCGATGCATCGCGATTCGGGTGTCCCTGATGTGGCATCGATGCATGCGACCCAAAAAATCAATGTCGGGTGACATCATCCCGACTTGCCCCGCCCCTCCCGGAAGAGCGCTCCGAGCGTTTTTGTCAAAATAGCTTTTCTAATTAATGCAGTTATAATCCATTAAGTGGCCACCGCTGTATGTGTTTTTTAAAATATATATATGCAGCTTCATACCTCATTTCTTAGTGTGTTATAACTGTATATGCCACTCAGGTGACTGCTCAGGTCAGGCCCTCCTCACTCATCTCACGTCTCTCCTGACGTCAGCCCCGCCGCCTCTCTTCTGATCTGATAACTACAGTCGGTGGAGAGAGAGACCACCGCTCAGGTAGGTCAGCCGGAACAAAAGCTTTTTCTTTTCCTCTAGAACTGAAGAGCCTCAGGTGCTGGCTAATGCATGTAGCAAATGAGGGTGAACGGAAAACTCTGGACAGCCGCACTCCAAAGAAAAATTCTTGTGCCTTAATTGAAAAATTGGGATCACACTGTACAAGCCACAGCAAAGTGATACAAACAGGAGCTTACGCGTTTCACACTACAGAAAGTGATAACTCATAGCATCTCTCCTGATGTCAGCCCTGCCCGCCCCTCTTCTGATCTGATAACTACAGTTGGTGGGCGGGGCTGAGAACTCCCACTGACCTCAGGAGAGACGTGAGACTGAGAGGAGAAAGGCGGGCCGGACCGAGCAGTCACAAGCGGCATATACAGTTATAACACACTAAGAAATGAGGTATGAAGCTGCATATATTTTAAAATGCACATACAGCGGTGGGCACTTAATGGATTATAAGTGCATTTATTACCACACGGGTATTTTAACAGCACTATGTAGAGTACAAATGTGTTTGCACTCTACTTACACTGGCTCCTACATGTGCTCTGTGCTGACATTTCCCCGGCTCCCCACCCCCCAATGTGTTAACTCCTAGTGTGCTGGAAGGTGCAAACGAGGGAGCGCAGAGAAATGTCAGCACAGAGACAGTACAGGGAACTTCACAGGTCTGTTTGCCAGTGGATTCTAATCCCTCCTGACCTCCCAGCAGCCGTGTGTGTGAATTCCTGTACCCTGTAGTGCACCGGATTAGTGCACCCGCTAAAGCGGAGTTCCACCCGTTTTTTAGTTTATTAAAAGTCAGCAGCTACAAAAAGTGTAGCTGCTGACTTTTAATAATCAGACACTCACCTGTCCCATGGTCCATCGATGCGGCCGCACGGAGCCCCGCTCCTCTCCCCCTCCTCTCGGCGCTGTCATATCTACTGTGGGCAGTGACACCCGCCTGTGACAGCTTATGGCTTCACAGCCGGGCGCGCACTGCGCTCTGCCATTGGCCAGCCAATCTTCTGTGACCTGTGTTGTGTCCCAGAAGATCGCTGGAAGAGAGGGGCAAGAGGAGGAGTCGCCTAGGCAGCCGGGACAGGAAGTCCCGCTAAAAACAGGACACGGTGGAACTCCGCTTTAACCGCTTCATATTGCCAAATGACGGCAACAGCGCGGATCTAAATTGCCGGGACGACGTCTATTGACGTCGTCCCGTGCACGAGCGGCCTGCGCGCCCCCTGCAGGGCGCGCGCGGCGCGCTCGGTGATCAGCGAGTCTATGAGACTCGCCTGATCACAGATCAGAGTAAGGGGTTGGTCCCGACCCCTTACCACATGATCAGCTGGCAGCCTATCAGTGCCCACCAGTGCCGCCTCATCAGTGCATATCAATGAAGGAGAAAAATTACCTGTTTGCAAAATTTTATAACAAACTATTAAACATGATTTTTTTTTTTTCAAAAATTTCCATCTTTTTTTGTTTGTTTAGCAAAAAATAAAAACCCCAGCTGTGATTAAATACCACCAAAAGAAAGCTCTATTTGTGGGAAAAAAATGATACAAATTTCATTTGGGTACAGTGTTGTATGACTGCGCAATTGTCATTCAAAGTGCGACAGCGCTGAAAGCTCAGTCTGGGCAGGAGGGGGGTTTAAGTGCCCAGTAAGCAAGTTGTTAAAGGAGTGAGGTTATTTTTAATTCACAGAAAGAGTTCCAGTCATTTTTTTGTTTATTAAAAGTCAGCAGCTACAAAAAAAGTGTATCTTCTGACTTTTAATAAAAAGACACTCGCCTGTCCCACAATCCAGCGACGTGGCCACCCAAACCCTCCATTCTTTCCCCTGCCTGTCCACGGCGCTGGCAATACTGCTGTGGGCATCCGGCTGTGACAGCTTGCAGCTTCACAGTCGGGTGCGCATGTCTCACTTCGATGTCCTGCACAGCCAGGCAATCTTCTGGGACCTGTGATGTGTCCCAGAAGATTGCAGAGAGGAAGGGCCACCTAGGCGGCCCAAGCGGAAGTTCGCCGCTAATCGTGATGCCTCGATGAATCGAAACGTTGACCAGATAATCGAATTGAATCGTGAGACCAGTGAAGATGCGCACCCCTACTGTACGTAGGACCACAATAAGCCGTACGCTCCATAGAGTTGGGCTTTATGGCAGAGTGGCCAGAAGAAAGCCATTACTTTCAGCAAAAAACAAAATGGCACGTTTTGAGTTTGCAAAAAGGCACGTGGGAGACTCCCAAAATGTATGGAGGAAGGTGCTCTGGTCTGATGAGACTAGAATTAAACTTTTTGGCCAACAAAGAAAACGCTATGTCTGGCGCAAACCCAACACATCACATCACCCAAAGAACACCATCCCCACTGTGAAACATGGTGGTGGCAGCATCATGCTGTGGGGATGTTTTTCAGCAGTCAGGACTGGGAAACTGGTCAGAGTTGAGGGAAAGATGGATGGTGCTAAATACAGGGATATTCTTGACCAAACCTGTACCACTCTTTGTGATTTGAGGCTAGGACGGAGGTTCACCTTCGAGCAGGACAATGACCCCAAACACACTGCTAAAGCAACACCTGAGTGGTTTAAGGGGAAACATGTAAATGTGTTGGAATGGCATAGTCAAAGCCCAGACCTCAATCCAATAGAAAAACTGTGGTCAGACTTAAAGATTGCTGTTCACAAGCGCAAACCATCCAACTTGAAGGAGCTGGATCCAATATCACCCTTGACTAGACAGCGCCCTATGTGATATTTTCTCACCCATAATAAGGAGTCGCTCATTGTTTCATGCACTAGCAGATGACAGGTCAATCAATGGTATCCGATACCAGTGGTGCCATATTCTAAGTGGTAGGACGCCCTTTGGGTTCTGTCTGGGGTCCTGGATTTGCGCATATCTCAGGGTCAAGCATTGGCTCATGAATCTGATCCCTGGCGGCAAACTATTAACTCCTATTTCCCTTGAAGTTGGATGCTATTTGATGTTGGCTCAGGAGTAACACGATAATTACATACCTCACCATGAGCCCCTGAAGTAGAGGTTTCAACATTTACAACCTTGAAACGCGTCGGGCCTCTGTTCCAGCCCACTGCCGAAACAGTCTGGGGTTAACTGTATTGTTGTAAACAGACATGTATACTCCCTTTCTTGCCACCATCTGAATTTATTGGCATCCATCTCTTTTTTATTGTTGTCATGTTTTAACTTTTCATAATAAAATAATATATATTTTTTTGATACATTACTGTTTGAAGACTCCTGCCTTTCAAAGTCCCACTAGAGGAAATTTCCCATTGTGTAGTCGTATAGGGATGCGGGCAAGGTGTCTTCTTCCACCAAGTTCTCGTCACTACCACCATTTAAGCTTTTACTCACAGTCCTCGGTCAAAGCTTCGGAGTGGTAGCCAGTGGGATGAGCTCATGATCATGTGACTGCTGTGAGAGCCAATTACAGCAGTCACATGATACAGAAGCCATGCGGCCTCCCGGCATTAACTGCCACCAGTAAGCAAATTACTTTTCGCCTTCATCCCTAATGTTGACCAATCCAGCAAGGGGAGAGGAGCAAGATGTCACTCTAATGCCCCGTACACACGGTCGGATTTTCCGACGGAAAATGTGTGATAGGACCTTGTTGTCGGAAATTCCAACCGTGTGTAGGCTCCATCACACATTTTCCATCGGATTTTCCGACACACAAAGTTTGAGAGCAGGATATAAAATTTTCCGACAACAAAATCCATTGTCGGAAATTCCGATCGTGTGTAGACAAATCCGACGCACAAAGTGCCACACATGCTCAGAATAAATAAAGAGATGAAAGCTATTGGCCACTGCCCCGTTTATAGTCCCGACGTACGTGTTTTACGTCACCGCGTTCAGAATGATCAGATTTTCCGACAACTTCGTGTGACCGTGTGTATGCAAGACAAGTTTGAGCCAACATCCGTCGGAAAAAATCCTAGGCTTTTGTTGTCGGAATGTCCGAACGAAGTCCGACCGTGTGTACGGGGCATAATAGTCTGGGCGGCTGGAATGTCCCCCACCAGGAGCGGAGACCCCTGCTAGCATAGCCCCAAGGGTCATCCGGTCCCCGCAAGCTACTCCACTTCACCAAGGTAGGTGGGGGGGGGACGACGACTCTGCCCAGTTCATAGCAACTACTAACTGGTGGGGTCATGCTTTGAAAGTACCCAATGGCTCCTGATTGGTGGGTTGGGTATACAGCGTTTGCCTGATTTAGTGCAGCTTAGTGTGTGAGGAACCCGCAGGATAATCACAGCGCCCATAGGGAGATCATGGCGTGTATGGGGAGGATGCAGGGAGATTATGGCATGAAATGAGGATGCAGGGAGCTTATGGCATGCATGAGGAGCCTGCAGGGAGTTCACAGTGTGTATGAGACCTCCGCAGGGAGGTCACGGCCTGTGGGTGGAGTCCCAGGGAGGTCACAGCCTGTGGGTGGAGCCCGCAGGGAGGTCACGGCCTGTGCTTGGGGCCCGCAGGGAGGTCATGGCCTGTGCTTGGAGCCCGCAGGGAGGCCACGGCCTGTGCTTGGAGCACACAAGGAGGTCATGGACTGTGCTTGCAGTGCACAAGGAGGTCACGGCCTGTGCTTGGAGCCCTCAGTGAGGTCACGGCCTGTGCTTGGAGCCCGCAGGGAGGTTTGTGGCCTGTGCTTGGAGCCCTCAGGGAGGTCACGGCCTGTGCTTGGAGCGTGCAAGGAGGTCATGGCCTGTGCTTGGAGCCCGCAGGGAGGTTCATGGCCTGTGCTTGGAGCCCTCAGGGAGGTCACGGCCTGTGCTTGGAGCATGCAAGGAGGTCACGGCCTGTGCTTGGAGCCCGCAGGGAGGTTCATGGCCTGTGGGTGGAGTTCACAGCCTGTGTGTGAAGCAGCAAGGAGGCCACGGCCTGTGGGAGGAACCTAAAGGGAGGCCACGGCCTGTGGGAGGAGCCCACTTGGAGGTCACGGCCTGTGGGAGGAGCCCGAAGGGAGGTCACGGCCTGTGGGAGGAGCCCGAAGGGAGGCCACGGCCTGTGGGGGGAACCTGAAGGTAGGCCACGGCCTGTGGGAGGAACCTGCAGGGAGGTCACGGCCTGTGGGAGGAGCCCGAAGGGAGGCCACGGCCTGTGGGGGGAACCTGAAGGTAGGCCACGGCCTGTGGGAGGAACCTGCAGGGAGGTCACGACCTGTGGGTGGAGCCCGTAGGGAGGCCACGGCCTGTGGGAGGAGCCCGTAGGGAGGTCACAGCCTGTGGAAGGAGCCCGTAGGGAGGTCACAGTATATATAGAGATATAGATATATAGATATATCTATAGATAGATATATATATATATATATATATATATATATATATATATATATATATATCTATCTATAGATATATCTATATAATATATATATAGTTGGGTTGTTTTTTCCTCTTCGGTTTTGGGATGAGGATCCCTCACCCTTCCCAGCTCAGTACTCAGAAATTCTCTACTCCTTATATGGGAATGTGAGGATCTGCGGGGGTGGGCTCAGGCCTTTTAATAGCTATGATTGGACCTTGGTTGGAAGGGGGCAGAGCTGAGTGACTCAGGTGTCAGTGGACTGACTTCTGATTGGATTGTTCAGTTGGACATATAAATATAAAGCTGCACTCCGCCCCGGGGATTGGGATGGCGGGTATTATAGTGAATGGCTGAATGTAGCCCCAGCAGGAATCTGTACCAGTTTATAATTCAGTCTCCCCCATAGAGAACGCTGTGCGACTTTTTAGGCTTCATGCAAACGAGACGCCGGTGCAAACTCTGCTGAACACACGTTTTTAAAAGCTGAAACCGGTGTTTAGAAACGCCCGTTTTGCCGCGTTTGTATGTTGCGTTTAGCTCAGAAAGCATCATAAATTTTAACTGCTGCAGAGCAGAGAATGACATTTTGTGACCCGACTTTGGGGCCCCATATTTCAAGGCTACCTAGTGCTAGGAACCCCAAATTTGGATATGTTGTAGTGCTCCACTGTGTTAGCACACCAAATTTGGGGTTCCTAGCACCAAGTGGCCCTGAGATATATGGCCCCAAAGTCGGGTCACAAAATGTCAAGCACTAATCTGCAGCAGAGAATGACATTTTGTGACCCGAATTTGGGGCCCCGTATTTCAGGGCCACTTGGTGCTAGGAACCCCAAATGTAGTAGTGCTGGTTCCGCTGTGTTTGCACACCAAATCTGAAGTTCCTAGCACCAAGTGGCCCCAAGATATAGGGCCCCAAAGTCGGGTCATAAAATGTTCCTTTAAAAGCACTTATAAACGCAAAACGTGGCTAAACGCGGTATCGGCATTTAGCCGCGTTTGGCGTCTGAAACGTGAAAAACTTTTGCATCTGAACCCATTTTTTTGCTTCTGGAAAAACGAGGTTAAACATAACTGCCTAAAAACGCCAAAATACGAGACTGTGTACATGGACACATAGGATAACATTGAATGAGTTGGGTGGCAGTTGAAAAAAGTGTCCAACTGCCTCTGAACGCGCGTTTAACAGCGTCTCGTGTGCATGAGGCCTTACAGATCAGTGTGATCGGTTGCTATGGGAACGCAGACTCCGCTCCTCTGTCAAGCAGGGTTCTCTGTGATTGGCCGCCTTCAGCCATGTGACGCCTCTTGCTAACGTCACCAGCTCCTGTCACCAGCTCTTCCGCGTTGCTGGAACTGTCTCCATAGCAGCGGTCTCTCTCAGCTCTGATTGGTCAGCGCCATCCAATCGCAGTGGGAGGTGTGCCGCTCCCTGATTGGTGGAATCGCCGCTTAGGGGTGGTTCCACTGCCAGACTGAAAGCCGCCGCCCAATCCCTGTGCAGGCGGAAGGAGCTGAAAGATGAGAGAGGCAGAGCGCGGCGTGAGCGTACAGTGCGGCCCCCGGGGCCCCTAGAGCGAGCAGAGCCGCCTGAGCCCTTGTGGGAGCCTGGGTGGGGAGGAGAAAGGGGCGGGGTCTAGGGGCGGGTCCGGAACAGGAAGTGTGTGGATAGCCCCGCCCTTTCTCAGAGGAGCCCCTCAGGTTTGAATGGTGCTGAGCTGGAAGCTGACAGAGGAGCAGGTGAGACTTCTGGGGGGACTACAACTCCCAGCATGGCCTTTGCTGGGGGAGAGGGGGGGGGGACAGCATGCTGGGAAGTTGCAGAGACACTACAACCCCCAACATGTCCTGCTGGGAGTCTGTGTGTATGAGCTGGAGGACTACAACTCCCAGCATCCCCCATCAGGGCTCTTTGGGGGGGGAACATGCTGAGATTTGTAGTGCACTGACCCCATCCCCCCATCCTATACAGAGATCTCCAGAGGACTACAAGGCCCAGCATTGTATGGAGGGGGGTGACAGCACTGCTGGGGGTTGTAGTTCCACAGTGTCACCTGACAGCCAACCAGAGGGCAGTACAGAGAGTGGGGATAATGTGTGGTATCCCTTAGCAACCACTATTCTTCTGTATTCCATAGCAACCAGATGTTGTGTGGTATCCCATAGCAGCCACTGGTCTTCTGTATCCCATAGCAACCAGATGGTGTGGTATCCCATAGCAACCACTTGTCCGCTGTATCCGATAGCAACCAGATGATGTGTGGTATCCCATGGCAACCAGCTGTCCCCTGTTTCGGCCTCCATATGTCAGTTGTCACGGCGGGTGGGTGATTAGTCGGTGGGAAATGTCTCTTCCTTTGTCATAGCGGTAGAACCGGTTTGCCCGGTGAGGTGACGGGCGATATCTGTGTGTTCATTTCATTCTCCGGGGTGGAGCCGCTCTTCCGGCTCAGGGGGTCATTAACCACTTAAGGACCGGCCTCGTTTTGAGATTTTTGTGTTTACATGTTTAAAACCGTTTTTTTTTTTTTTTTTGCTAGAAAATTACTTAGAACCCCCAAACATTATATATTGTTTTTTTATCTAACACCCTAGAGAATAAAATGGCGGACATCACAATACTTTTTTTGCACACCGTATTTGCGCAGCGGTCTTACAAGCGCACTTTTTTTTGGAAAAAAAAATTCACTTTTTTGAATAAAAAAATAAGACAACAGTAAAATTAGCCCATTTTTTTTTTTAATATTGTGAAAGATAATATTACGCCGAGTAAATTGATACCCAACATGTCACGCTTTAAAATTGCGCCCTGCTCGTGGAATGGCGACAAACTTTTACCCTTAAAAATCTCCATAGGCGACATTTAAAAAAGTCTACAGGTTGCATGTTTTGCATTACAGAGGAGGTCTAGGGCTAGAATTATTGCTCTCGCTCTAACGATCGCAGCGATACCGCACAAATGTGGTTTGACCACTGTTTTGATATGTGAGTAGTGCCCACATATTCATATTTTTTTTTTCTTATTTCACTTGATTTTATTTATTTTTACACTGTTTTTTTTTTTTTTTTTTTTTTTATAAAAAAAAATTGTGTCACTTTTATTCCTATTACAAGGAATGTAAACATCCCTTGTAATAGAAAAAAACCATGACAGGACCTCTTAAATATGAGATCTGGGGTCAAAAAGTCCTCAGATCTCATATTTTGACTTAAAGTGGTGTTCCACCCAAAAAAAAAAAAAGTACATGAATGTGCATAAAAAAAAATTAAAAAAAACATTTGGAAATTTTTTTTTTTTTTTTACTCACCTCTAAATGGCTGTTGCTAGGGGGTCCCTCGTAATCTGCCTCTTTCAGTGCCTGGGCTGGTGACATCACTTCCCCTTGGCACAGGAAGGGCTCAGCTCTGCTCCCTCCCTCTTGTCAATCATCTGGGACCCATTACAGGTCCCAGATGACTGAGCGGCCAATCACAGCGCGCGGCGCCGCTCGCGCATGGGCAGTGGGTGCCCGGTTGTGAAGCCACGGCCCGGCGCCCACAGTTGCAATGCCGGCGCCGCCGAACAGAGGGGGAGAGGGGCGGGGCTTCGATCCCCCGCATCGCTGGACCCTGGGACAGGTAAGTGTCCGATTAAAGGTCAGCAGCTGCAGTATTTGTAGCTGCTGACTTTTAATTTTTTTTTTTATGGGAACTCCTCTTTAAATGCAATAAAAAAAAAAAAAAAAAAAAAATTGTCATTTGAAAAAATGACACTGAAAAAATGTGCCTTTAAGAGGTGGGTGGAAGTGCGCTGTACATTTATAGAGCCCGGTCAGTTCTCCTGTTTTATCTGCTTTTTGCTCTGATCTCTGTCACAGGAACATGAAGGCCTTAATCCTGGTTGGCGGCTTTGGGACCCGGCTCCGCCCCCTGACTCTGAGCGTCCCCAAACCTCTGGTGGATTTCTGTAATAAGCCCATCCTTCTGCATCAGGTGGAGGCTCTGGTGAAGGTGAGGACATGAAACGCACAACCAACCTATACATCCAGCCTCTTACACTGTGTGCTGGATCTATAGAACTAGCCTCCTAAATTGTATACAGGGACTTCTAGAGCCTGCCTTCTATGCTGTGTACGGGATCTATAGAGCTAGCCTCATATACCTTGTACAGGGCCCTATAGAGCCGGCCTCGTATAGTGTGTGCGGGGCCCTATAGAGCCGGCCTCGTATAGTGTGTGCGGGGCCCTATAGAGCCGGCCTCGTATAGTGTGTGCGGGGCCCTATAGAGCCGGCCTCGTATAGTGTGTGCGGGGCCCTATAGAGCCGGCCTCGTATAGTGTGTGCGGGGCCCTATAGAGCCGGCCTCGTATAGTGTGTGCGGGGCCCTATAGAGCCTGCCTCGTATACTGTGTACAAGGACCTGTAAAACCAGTCTCCTATATTGTGTACAGGGATCTATAGAGTCAGTCTCCTGTCCTCACAATCTGTGTACAGAAACCTATAGAGCCAGGCTCCAATACTCTGTACAGGGACCTATATTGCCAGTCTCATATACGGTGTACAGGGGCCTGAAGAACTGGCCTTCTATATTGTATACAGGAACATATAGAAATCCTGTGATGATACATCAACAAATACTGTGTACAAGGCCCTATATATTCACCCCATATACTGTGTACAGGGCCCTATAGAGCCGGCCTCGTATAGTGTGTGCGGGGCCCTATAGAGCCGGCCTCGTATAGTGTGTGCGGGGCCCTATAGAGCCGGCCTCGTATAGTGTGTGCGGGGCCCTATAGAGCCGGCCTCGTATAGTGTGTGCGGGGCCCTATAGAGCCAGCCTCGTATAGTGTGCGCGGGGCCCTATAGAGCCGGCCTCGTATAGTGTGTGCGGGGCCCTATAGAGCCGGCCTCGTATAGTGTGTGCGGGGCCCTATAGAGCCGGCCTCGTATAGTGTGCGCGGGGCCCTATAGAGCCTGCCTCGTATACTGTGTACAAGGACCTGTAAAACCAGTCTCCTATATTGTGTACAGGGATCTATAGAGTCAGTCTCCTGTCCTCACAATCTGTGTACAGAAACCTATAGAGCCAGGCTCCAATACTCTGTACAGGGACCTATATTGCCAGTCTCATATACGGTGTACAGGGGCCTGAAGAACTGGCCTTCTATATTGTATACAGGAACATATAGAAATCCTGTGATGATACATCAACAAATACTGTGTACAAGGCCCTATAAATTCACCCCATATACTGTGTACAGGGACCTATAGAGTTGGCCTCCTATATTGTATACAGTATCAAAAAATATAATTAGCAGCGCTTAAGAAATTCATATGTGAAATAAAATACAAATAAACATGAAAAGTTCCACTTTCATATAGGTACAGTGTTGCATGACTGAGTAACTGTCATTCAAAATGTGAGAGCACCAAAAGCTGAAAATTGGCCTGGTTAGGAAGGGGGGGGTTTAAGTGCCCGGTGGTCAAGTGGTTAATTTAGATGGAAGTATGGAGAGTGCACTGACAGCTATCCAAATATCCATCCACGGATCCGGTCCTATTCCAGTGAACTAAGTCCGTCGATATTAAACCAGTGAAAGGCGCGCTGATAACCCACCACCTTCTGGTAAGTGAATTACCTATATAGGGGATTCCCATCAAAGCAATGTGGTGAAGGATTTATCTGGGATTTTGATCAGCAGAGAGTTTGGTGTTCAACATTCTTTATAAACGGATCCACTACCACCCGACACCCTGCTGTACACAACTAAGACACAAGTGGAACTTTTCATCTTTATTTGTATTTTATTCCACATGAACTTCTTTTTATAGTAGCAGCTATATATATTTTTATTCATCATATTTTTTTTTTTTGCACGAGCGCTGAGGGAGAAATACTTTGTATCTATTTATTTCTCATTGTTTGTATATTGTATACAGGGACCTATAGAACTGGTGGCATGGTACATCAAAAATACTGTGTAGAGGATCTATGGGGTCATCCTCATGTACCGTGTACAGGATCTATGGGGTCATCCTCATGTACCGTGTACAGGATCTATGGGGTCATCCTCATGTACCGTGTACAGGATCTATGAGCTCAGCCTCATGTACCGTGCACAGGATCTATGGGGTCATCCTCATGTACCGTGCACAGGATCTATGAGCTCAGCCTCATGTACCGTGCACAGGATCTATGGGGTCATCCTCATATACCATGTACAGGATCTATGGGGTCATCCTCATGTACCCTGTACAGGATCTATGGGGTCATCCTCATGTACCCTGTACAGGATCTATGGGGTCATCCTCATGTACCCTGTACAGGATCTATGGGGTCAGCCTCATGTACCCTGTACAGGATCTATGGGGTCAGCCTCATGTACCCTGTACAGGATCTATGGGGTCAGCCTCATGTACCCTGTACAGGATCTATGGGGTCAGCCTCATGTACCCTGTACAGGATCTATGGGGTCAGCCTCATGTACCCTGTACAGGATCTATGGGGTCAGCCTCATGTACCCTGTACAGGATCTATGGGGTCAGCCTCATGTACCCTGTACAGGATCTATGGGGTCAGCCTCATGTACCCTGTACAGGATCTATGGGGTCAGCCTCATGTACCCTGTACAGGATCTATGGGGTCAGCCTCATGTACCCTGTACAGGATCTATGGGGTCATCCTCATGTACCCTGTACAGGATCTATGGGGTCATCCTCATGTACCCTGTACAGGATCTATGGGGTCATCCTCATGTACCGTGCACAGGATCTATGGGGTCATCCTCATGTACCGTGCACAGGATCTATGGGGTCATCCTCATGTACCGTGCACAGGATCTATGGGGTCATCCTCATGTACCGTGCACAGGATCTATGGGGTCATCCTCATGTACCCTGTACAGGATCTATGGGGTCAGCCTCATGTACCCTGTACAGGATCTATGGGGTCAGCCTCATGTACCCTGTACAGGATCTATGGGGTCAGCCTCATGTACCCTGTACAGGATCTATGGGGTCAGCCTCATGTACCCTGTACAGGATCTATGGGGTCATCCATAAATCTGATCAGGGAAATTCATGTAGTAACTTGTGGTCAGATTGATGGATATCTTGCTGGGTGGTCAGTTCCTGTATCTTTCAGCATGATCAGATGTGCGTGTCCTGTACTCTGTATACATGTCCTCCATATGACGGTGTCTTCTCTCTTCTGGACAGGCGGGGGTTAATCATGTGATTCTGGCCGTCAGTTACATGTCAGACCTGCTGGAGAAGGAGATGAAGGAGCAGGAGAAGAGGGTGAGTCTCCCCAATTTCTGAGATGGAGAGTAAATAGTGTGAATTTGCAGAGCAGCAGGCCCCATCCTCGGTGTTCCTGCAGATCTCGTATGTCTGATGAGGGGACACGGTGATCCTCTGCTTCCTCTGTCTGTGTATTCTGTATGTTGGTGTCTGTATATTTACCTCTGTCCTGTCTGTGGCTCGTGCAGCCCATGCATTTCTCAGTCTTGTGTTTCTGTGTGTCTCCGGCAGCTGGGGATCCGAATTTCCATGTCCCATGAGAAGGAGCCGCTGGGCACAGGTGAGCCTCGCACAGTACAGTGCTTGAATGAGCAGATGTTTTGGTGTTTGTAGTCCAGGTCTGTGTGGCTGGATTTGTGACCCCCCCCCCCCTCCCCTGTACACACAGCCGGACCCCTTGCTCTCGCCAGAGACTTACTGACAGAGAACGCGGAGCCTTTCTTTGTGCTGAACAGCGACGTCATCTGCGACTTCCCCTTCGAAGAGATGGTTCGCTTCCACCGGCAACACGGAAAGGAGGGGACCATTGTGGTGAGATGGACCTTCCTTATTGGATTTGTATTACCTACAGCTCAGGGCTTGATGGGGGGGCTTAAAGGCCAAGTCCACATTTTGCAAAGAAATAACATATCCACATATTTGCAGAAAAAAAAAAAAAAAGTGCATTTATTGTTTTTTTGCAAAGCATTGCAACCTGTGGATGGCAGGTGCAGCGACAGGCTCCCCGCAGACTATTCCTCCAGCTCCATGTTTGTCCCAAGATACAGACTTTATGTTACTGAGCTTAAAGTGTCGGTGGACTACAAGTGCGGGGATCACCATTCTTCCGTGGTGCAGAGACAGAATACGGAGGGTGAAGAACTGAAATCCAATCTAAGATATTTTGCTTTCCACGCAGGTTACAAAGGTGGAGGAACCCTCGAAGTACGGCGTGGTGGTATACGAAGGAGAGACGGGCATAATCCAGCGATTTGTCGAGAAACCGCAAGTTTTTGTCTCCAACAAGATCAACTCCGGATTATATATCTTCTGCCCGTCTATACTGAACCGGATCCAGGTAATCGGACCGTGCGGACGGGGTTCATGTATGACCTGTGCACCGTACTGATCAGTAAGTGAATCGGGGTGTACAGGTCACATGAAACCATATAGCAGATCTGTCTATAGAAAAGTATCCCTGCCAGACCATAATAACACCCAGCAGTCATGTGACGCAATGGGGGGGGGGGGGGGGTGTGTGTAGTGCACCTGTGCATTGTAACCAATCGGCTTCCAGGTTTTATTGTCAAAGTTTACCTGAACAAGCTGAAGTGAGAAGCTGATTGGTTACTATGCACAGCTGCTGGGTGTAATGGTCTATGGAAGCACCCCTACCAACCCATAGGAACACCCTGCAGTCATGTGATGCAGCCGTATGAAAGGATTGTATATAACTGGGTGTAGTGGTCTACGGAAGTACCTCTGCCAGTCTATAGGAACACCCCTCAGTCATGTGACACAATCATAGGAAGGGATTGTAAATCACAAGGTGTAATGACCTATTGAAGTGCCCCTGCCAGCTCATAGGAACACCCTTCGGTCATGTGATGTAGCCGTATGAAAGGATTGTATATAACTGGGTGTAAGGGTCTATGGAAGTACTCCTGCCAGTCTATAGGAACACCCCTCAGTCATGTGACACAGCCATAGGAAGGGATTTTACATCACTAGGTGTAATGACCTATTGAAGTACTCCTGCCAGCCCATAGGAACGCCCCTCAGTCATGTGACACAGCCATAGGAAGGGATTGTATATCACTAGGTGTAATGACCTATTGAAGTACCCCTGCCAGCTCATAGGAACACTCCTCAGTCCTGTGATGCCGCCATAGGTAGGGAATTTATTACACTGGGTGTGATGGTGACTCAGTCACTCACTTGATTTTGTTTTAGTGGACTTTTTACTTCCTGGACTCATATACAGCGTAAAGGAGGAACGTTATCAGCTGATATGAGAGAACAAACAGGAACTGAATCCTGGAGACAAACTTCTCCTTGCATAGTTTTTGTCTGTTCAGCAAACCAACAATGAGCTTTTCTAACCACCAACGTCCTGTTCTGAGCTCTATGGCGGAGGCAAAGGAAGATCCCCAACGCCAGGCTCGGAAAGTTCCTTACTGGGGGGGGGGGGGTACTGGGGCAGTGTTGTTTTTTTTTTTTTTTTTTTTTTTTTTTTACTGGGACATCAGAACACTACCAAGGTACATTGTCTCTATTTCCGATCCTTATAGGAAGGTGGGATCGTCACTCAGATCTAAGCCTGGCCATTGACATGAGGTGACCATTTCCCCAACCAGCCAGATCAGGGGACCATTTCATGGCTACATCACAATTGAGCAAAGTTGGCAATCGCTCCGATCTCTTTGGAACTAGGAAAGGTGTATATGGGCAGGGCAGTACAATGCATTGCTTAGTATATTTTGCTGGGGTCCCCTTTTGCACTTTTTCACAATCCGTCCTGATGGTTCTCAGGGGGAATGATGGACCAGGTGCAAGGCTTGAGAACCTCAACCAATCCTCTTCCTACTGTCACCTTTCAACGAAATGTATGCTCAGCCAAGTTGAAGTGATGTATTGAGGGGCCCCTGATATATACATGTCTATAGTGGCCATCAAATCATTCCAGAAGAGTAGTTATATGGAAGTCAGGGTCAGTACACTGCTGTTAGAGAGGGATCGGTGGATTAGCTGCATTGTTGGGTTATTTTCATCCTCACACTTCATATATATGTTTGGTAGTCATCGTACATTATCAACGTCTGCTCTCTGCAGCTGCGCCCGACATCCATTGAGAAGGAGATTTTCCCTGCCATGGCTGAAGAAGGACAATTATTTGCAATGGAGCTACAAGGTGAGCGGGGGAGGCCCTGGATCCTTATGTATAATGGGGTGGATGTGGGAGGGACCGGGACCTTATGTATAATGGGGTGGAGGTGGGGGGACTGGGACCTTATGTATAATGGGGTGGAGGTGGGAGGCACCGGGGCCTTAGGTGTAATGAGAGGGAGGGACCGGGACCTTATGTATAACGGGAAGGAGGGACTGGGACCTTATATATAAACGGGAAGGACTGGGGCCTTATGTATAATGGGGTGGATGTGGGAGGGACCGGGACCTTATGTATAATGGGGTGGAGGTGGGGGGACCGGGACCTTATGTATAATGGGGTGGAGGTGGGGGGACCGGGACCTTATGTATAATGGGGTGGAGGTGGGAGGCACCGGGGCCTTATGTGTAATGAGAGGGAGGGACCGGGACCTTATGTATAACGGGAAGGAGGGACTGGGACCTTATATATAACGGGAAGGACTGGGGCCTTATGTATAATGGGGTTGATGTGGGAGGGGCCGGGGCCTTATGTGTAATGAGGAGGAGGGAACGGGACCTTGTGTATAATGGGAGGGATGGACTGGGGCCCTATGTATAATGGGAGGGACCGGGACCTTATGTATAATGGGGTGGAGGTGGGAGGGACCGGGACCTTATATATAATTGGAAGGAGGGACTGGGACCTTATGTATAATGGGAAGGAGGGACCAGGACCTTATATATAATGGGAGGGAGAGACCCGGACCTTAAGTATAATGGGAGGGGCCGGGACCTTGTGTATAATGGGAAGGAGGGATCGGACCTTGTGTATAATGGGAGGGAGGGAACCAGGGATTTATGTAATAAGGAGGAGAGACGCTGAGGCTTTAATTGCAATAGAGCCTTATGTATATTGGGGAGAGACGGGAGCACTGGGTTGTTATGCATAGCGGGGGCTTTATTTTATGTATACATAGCATGTAATGTCAGCCATATAAGCAAAAACATTTCTGAAAATTGCAATAGGTATTATACATGTATGTATACTTTTGGCTGTATAATGGTGCAAAAAGTCAACTTTTGGGTATAGACAGAGCCGCTGATAAGGGGGTAGCACCTGCCCTCCTGTACCAGGGCCCAGAACAGCAGGAGTGGGCACAATTACTGGAACCAACCCTCCCCCCCCCTCTGTGGCTCTCCCTGTGTTTACAATGCTTTAGTAAGTGAATGAACAGGGAGCCTCTGTAAAGAGTGCTTCCTGTTCATTCACTTTGCAGCTGAGGCTGCAGAGAAAGGATTGAGGAATCTGTGTCCTCAAATCTCTTTGTCTCAAAAGTGAGAAATTGGGAGTCTGTTTAGACCCCCTGATATTTCACCAACCCCCACAGGGCTGTTAAAAAAAAAAAAATGAAAAAGCTAAAATTTTCAAAAACAATTAAAAAAAAAATGTAATTAGGAGCTCATTCTCACAAGTATTCTGATTTCATGAATGAGCGGTTTGTTCATGTGGCTGGAGCCGCCTGTTAAGTTTGGTTCACTATTCTGTTAGCTAGGCTGTATGGGAGGGGCCATGATTTCTAACAGCAGCCCTCGGTGTAGGTGGGGAGTGGTGGGATGTGGTGGGGTATTTGATTCCAGTGGAACAGACAGTGGGAGGGATATCGGACTCCAGTGGAATGGACAGGGGGGGGGGGGGGGGCTATCCGACTCTAGTGGAATGGACGGGGGGGGGGGGGTGTATCCGACTCTAGTGGAATGGACAGTGGGGGGTATCCGACTCTAGTGGAATGGACAGTGGGGTGGGGGGGGAACTCCGGTGGAATGGACAGTGGGGGGGATATCGGACTGCGGTGGAATGGACAGTGGGGGGGATATCGGACTGCGGTGGAATGGACAGTGGGGGGGATATCGGACTGCGGTGGAATGGACAGTGGGGGGGGGGATATCGGACTGCGGTGGAATGGACAGTGGGGGGGGGGGGATATCGGACTCCAGCGGAATGGACAGTGGGATAGGATGGGTCTTAGAGAACTATTATGACAATGATATAAGTGGAAGGCCTCTTGGAGAAGGCTGCATATGGTACTCCATGGATGGAATAGGGAGTAGGATAGAAGGGCATGCATATTGGAGATGGGGTATAGGGAATGCAAAGAGGTGGGGTGGATCGGAAATTGAGGGGGTAATAAAGGTAAGTTTGAAGGAAAGGGGCTGAGGGGAGGGAAAAAGAGAAGGGGGGAGGGGGAGTCACCTGCAGTATCACAATTCAGCCAGTGAAAAGCGCTAACCGCCATCAATTGTCTTCCTGTCCGCAGGGTTTTGGATGGACATCGGGCAACCCAAAGACTTCCTGACCGGCATGTGCATGTACCTGCAGTCTGTGAGACACAAACACCCCGACTGGCTCCACGCCGGGCCCGTTTTGCGGGGAATGTCTTGGTGGTAAGATGATGTACACATGCTGTGGGGGCGGGGGTTTTAATTGGGTGACACTGCTTAGTGATGTGTATGGGGGCTGCTGTATGTCTGTCCTCATATCACACTTATTACACACCTCCGGTGCTGTACTCTGCTGCCACCATGAGGAGAGAACAGCAACTACAGGCCAGAGGAAACCTTCTCTTTTCTAGGGACCTATTTATTATTCATTAGGTACGGTAAAATCAGAGCTTCTCCTGTCACTGCACTTTTGTCCTATTTCGCTGCCTTTTTATTTTACAAAAATTTAATATGGGAGATTATGGTTGAAATATAATGGTTCCCCTTGGCCATTAATATTAGGTTGCCCCATAACCATTAATATGGATTTTGCCCCCCCCTGTGCATCTATAACATCCTCCACCCTGGGAAGGCTTCCTACAAGATTTTGGAGTGTCTGTGGGGATTTGTGCCCATTTGTGAGGTCAGGTACTGATGTTGGATGAGAAGCCCTGGCTCCCTATTGGCATTCTGGTTCGTCCCAAAGGTGTTCAGTAGGGATGAGGTCGGAGCTCTGGGTAGGACACTCGAGTTCCTCCACACCAAACCGATCTTTATGGAGCAGACTTTGTACACAGAGGACAGTCATGCTGGAACAGAAAAGGGTCTTCACCAAACTGTTACCACAAGGTTGGGGGGGGGGGAGAAGGAGTGTCGGGGTCTCTACATCTCTTTTGCACTCAGTGATGATATAGTATAGATCTCTCTCTCCATTCTGAATGTATACCTCCCCATGACTTCTCTATAGGATCCCACTGCCAAGATCGGGGAAAATTGCTGCATTGGGCCCAATGTGACGATCGGGCCAGGCGTGACGGTGGAGGACGGAGTGCGGATAAAGCGTTGCACAATATGAAGGGGTCTCGTATTCGCTCACACTCCTGGTTGGAGTCCTCTATAGTAGGATGGAGCTCAGCTGTTGGACAATGGGTGAGTTGGAGCTTTGAGACTTTTTTTTTTTTCTACCATCAGGCTAGAAAACTGCTGCTTTTTATGATTCTGCCATTCTGTGAGCCATGCCGAGATTTACCATAGAATCCTTTTCAGAGAGGGCAAAGGGTGCCTGCGAGTCTCTCCCCCCCCCCCCACCTGTGCATTGGATCTGCCCCAATGACCCCCTTCATGGTGGACGCCGGTGTTCCAGGTATCCTTTGATCAAGGCCCTGCTATGTGTTGTAAGGGGCACTGCCATGGGGTACCAAGGAACCATAAATTTGATTCAGGCAGTCATTTTATTTTTCTAAAAGACTTTTTAGATCTTGTAATACAGAATCCAGAAGTTCGCAGAATAGCTCCATATAAAACTAAAAGTATGTTAGATTACAAACAGATTCTGTAAGTCTACCACGTCTTCCTGGGGAAAAGGCACCTCAGGGCTAACCCGCAGTCATGCCCTGTCTGTCACTGCAGTACATCGACGTTGCAATGAGCTTGCCTTGTATTTTGGTGGCATGGTAGAGGAGATTTCTACAAAGATATGAGTTACTGTATGTCAAAGATCAGATCCATGGTGACTTGCTAACCAGAGCAAGTACTACTTTTTTTTTTTTTTGGCAAAGGAAGAATTAGAAAAGGGCTTCCCTGGAATGTAAAACAAGGCTTGTGAATAGTTATCACAGCCGCAATACCACCAGCCACCACTAGAGGGAGACTTACCCCAGTTCTAGCTGTCTGAACACAGGCAGATACAAATCTTGCATACAATCTGGTGCTCGCTAAGGGTTGTGTAGCAGTTAGGTGATTCCCACACAAAGCTATCCTGTGCACTGGAATTCTGGTGTCGCCTTTCTCATTGTCCACACGCACCGGGCACATGATTCAGCATAGACTGCCACCACCTGCAGTTTGTCAGCTGACTGGTCTGCTAGCCCAGTGGTTCTCAACCATTGGGCTGAGGTCTGGTTCTGGGCCATGGCTTCGCTCTTTCTAGGCCTCCAGCTGGCTGCCGATTCACTAACCTACCACAGTGCCTCCTCCCAGGTCCTATAGTACCTCCAACCTCCCATAATGGTCACAGCGCCACCTAGCTTCCCATCTTGTCTCAAGCTTCAGGCCCCCATACTGCAACAGTGTCTCCCAACCTTTCACAGCGCCTCTTAGCTGCCAGAGGATCCTTATCCCCAACAGAGCCACTAAGTGTGCCGCAGAATCCCCAAACCCCCTCTAGAACCACTATCCTCCTATAGTGCCCCTTTTCCTGCTGCAGAGCTTCCAGCCCACCCCTCCCCATAATGCCCACAGTGCCTCCTAGCCCCTGCAGTGCCCTCCAGTCTCCTGTTCTGCCGCTGCAAAGCCATCAGCCTCCTGAAGAGATCCAGTTCCTGCCAGAGACTTCATCCTCGACAGAGCCACTAAGTCTGCTGCAGAGTCCCCAAACCCCCTCTAGAACCACCATCCTCCCACAGTGCCCCCTAGCCTGATGCAGAGCTTCCAGCCCCCCCCCCCCCCCACATAATGCCTGCAGTCTTCAACAGTGTTCCCACATTGCCTCCTAGACCCTGCAGTGCTCTACATTGCCCCTGCAAAGCCCTCAGTCTTCTGAAGAGACCCAGTCCCCTCCAGAGACTTCATCCTCAACAGGACCACGAAGTCTGCCGCCCCCCTCCAGAACCCCCATCCTCAGTGACATCCAGAGCCTCCCAGCATTTCAATACATATTTTGCATTACCATACTTTTATTGTGTGAATATTAACTTTTTTTTTTTTTTGTATACTGTTGGGGCATAGAAGCCTTTAATAAGGTTAAGAACCTCTGTGCAAGGCAACTACACACAGATAGATACAATTCCCTGCGCACCGAGCATACAGGCACTGGTAATACAATGCAACAACTGATCTAGGAGGTATGAATTCTTCGCTTAGTAGGTGGAAGGCCACTTATTCATTTCTATAGGTGAGGTGACGGGTGTTAAGCTGGCCATACATGGCTAGAATTTTTTTCAAGGTGGTTGGTTGGTGTTTGTAGGGCCACCTACAGCTTGAATTTCAGCTGATTCAGCAGCCTTACTTCCTTGTATGGCCAGACTTCCTGCTGTCTGTTCGAGGTCTAAATTGTGTCCATACTACTGAACATCGAATGCTGAACATATCTGCAATATTATCATCTCTCCTTCCGTAGTTCAGAATGCGATTGGTTGCTATGGTTACCGTAGTTCACAAATCTTCATCATTTGTAAATGTATGGCATGGGGTGTGACGTTTCCGTCTTTTGTATTTCAGGTACGGATGGAGAACGTGACCGTGCTGGGCGAGGATGTTATTGTTAACGATGAGCTTTACCTAAACGGAGCCAACGTCTTACCCCACAAGTGCATTGCCGAGTCAGTGCCGGAACCACGAATTATAATGTAGAGGCGCCATGGAGCTCTCTAGAACTGCAGACTGAGATTTTATGTTATGGTTTACAAACACTGCTCCTTTACCCTCTGGAGTCCCCAGGAACCAGTGCCAAACTCACCTGAGTTCAGTTATGGGTGGGGGTGGCCCTTGTCTGCACTCTCTATGGGGGGGGGGAGAAACAAAAAATATCTGATCATAGTATGGGGCGGGGGGGGGAGTGGTCTATCTCCTGTACAAAGTATGGGGCAGAGAGGGTCTCTCTCCTGTACATAGTATTGGGGGGGGTGCCTGCCTCCTGTACAGAAGTATTGGGAGGGGGGGGAGGAATATCTCTTGTACATAATGAGGGTGTGGATCTCCTTCCTACCCTCCATCTGTGGGAGGGGGATCTGTTTTTCTCTTAATAGGTCAGGGACTACCACAATGCAGGAAGAAGGAGTCTCTCCCCTCCTGTTCCATGGGGGAGGTTTTTCCTCTCTCTCCCCTGCATTTGGTATGTGGGTGTGGGGGGGTCTCTCTCTCTTTCTATGTCTTAGTAAGTATATGGAAGAAGGGGTGTCTCTCTCTTGCCCTCAGCAGGCTGTTGGAGAACTGTTTCTCCTTCACTCAGTATACAGAAGGAGAGGGTCTCCCTCTTGCCTGCACTCAGCATGTGGTGGTTTGGGGTCTTCCCCGCTCAGTATATGATGGGGTGTCCCTCGCTCTTCTACTCATTATATGGTGGTGGGTCTCCTGCACTCAGTATATGGTGGTGGGTCTCCCTCTCCTGTACTCAGTATGCAGTGGGATGGGGGTCGCCCTCTTTCCTGCACTCTCCTGCATGTGGTGGTTTGGGTTCTTTCCCTCTCTCACCCTCAGTATATGATGGGGTCTCCCTCCCCTTGTACTCATTATATGGTGGCGGGGGTTGGGGGTTTCTCTTCTGCATTTGGTAGGGGAGGGGTGAGATCCCTCTCCTGTACATTGTAGGTAGCGGGGTTATTGTCTCTCTCTCCCCCCTGCATTAAGTATGTGGGGGTCTCACAGGTGCCTTATAACGGAAGAAATGAAGGTTATAATGGCAGACAATCCACCCTGATCTTCCTACTCCCACCGCCTAGTATATAACCACTGAAGGATTTCTCACGGCTAATCCCTGGAGGGGCCTCAGTCACTTATAGGTATGCACTACCTGTCCATAGAGGGACCCCAATTCATAGTTGTAATCAGTATTCACCAGAGCTGCCAGCACAGGGAGGGTTATCGTACTTCAGACTGGGATTGCCTGGATTAGATCTTCCAAATGTTATTTTATTATGTAAAACAGTTACTGCCTCCGTCTCCATTAGTCGGGGAGCTGCATCTGAGATCCTGGGTGACCACAGCAGAGAAGATTCCCCAGAACAGCCGACCAGCTGGACATTTACAACTGCAATGGGAAGAACTGCCCCCGGGTCTATGCCGGGAATGAATGTAGGAATAAATATATCACCAACAACCCAGGTGAGAAGCCTTTAGCTGGAAGCTGCTATTTTCCCTTTGACTTTGGATGGGGTGAAGAAAAATAACAAACAGTTCTGAGTTGGATTAAATCCAGTTTCGGCCCTTCAACCTATTCCACAACTCTGTTAATGAAGCCCCTACACCGCAAGAACGACCACTTCCATCTGAGGCTTCTCACACCTGTTTATTTACCACACCAAGCTTTATTTATATATTGATAACTGATCACTTTCAGGTTATTTTTATATAAAATGTGACTCTTGTACCACTGATTTGGGGGGGGGGGGGGTGTAACTTTCATACCAGGCCCTATTGGGGTAGCAAGGGTCTGCAGTGCAACATCATGCGGGGCCCCTAAGATTTCTAATATTATCTGCCCAGGGGTAGATAATATCAGGCAGTCAGTGAATGGGGGCAATAGAACCCTCTGCCATGATCTCTCACCCATTTATCATGTCTTCAGTTTCTCCAGACTTGTCTGCTGAAACCCTGGACAACCTACAAAGCTGAACGCACCATCCACAGGCTCCACGGAGCAAGCATCATGACTGGGGCCCGGGGGGGGGGGGGGGGGGGGGGTCCAGCAGGGCCCACTAGAGGATCAGCCAGAGGAAGACGTGGGGGAGCAATGTATGAATGGATCCAATGTGAGAACATGACTGATGATAAATATGAGAGTTATTGAAGGAGGAGGGGCACAGTCAGGCTGGCTGAGGCGGGGGGCATTATTTCTGGTTGTACCCCCCCGTCAGTGGTACAGGTTGGCTCAGCCCAGCTCACTGTTTATGGTCTGTATGTAAAGATGGGGAACAATATCAATATTATACAACAACATCGGGATTCACATACTGAAATCTATCATCTGTCTGTAAGATATCGGCTTCTAGAGGCCGGGAGGGAAGACGGAGGATTAGACGTTGGACCAATGAAATAAATCCTCCCCATTATTATTATTATATGAAGCATTTTGTTCAAATGGATTGAATTGGGATTTTTATCTTTTTGATTTCTACAACATACGGAAAAGGAATATTTATATGTATAAAACAATCATTGAAAAGAGTAAATTGGATCTGTGTTTTTTGAAGCGGGTTTTGTCAAAACTTCAAATATTTGTGTGTATATATATTATTACTCCTCCTTACATTCTCAGGTCTGCTTTCTGCTGCACTTTACTGCTCCTCCCCCACCATACGCATCTGAGTCCAGCCGACTCACTAAAACAATGCTCTCCCTCTGCGGCTGGTGTCTTATCTCTGCAATTTAAAGTGTTAGTTCACCTTTTCATAAATGGATGACCTAACCCCCGACGCACACCCTCTCCCCTCCCCACGGTCCCTGCTGTACTTGCCTACAGGGATGCTGAGCTGTCAGCTGGTAAGGTGGTCTGCTGGCGTATTCTAGTGATTCACAGATTAACCACTAGATGGGGGTGTCAGGGGAGCAGTACAATTTCTATGCTTAAAGTGTTGGTTCACCTTTTTATTGCGTCTGAAAAAGTGAACGCGCGCACACGCACGCTATATCCACTTGCCAACTGCAATATGTAAACACATTACGGCTTGCAAGTGGTTTACCAAGGTTATGGCTGAAGTTATTAGCCATAACCCTTTTTTCTTAGCCAGGAATTCGCTTTCTCGTGAAAGCGGTCCAAGCCGTGGGATCGCTTTCCAGGATCGGACCCCGACTGTCTCTCAACTCCTTTTTATGATCTTGGAGGACCAGAGCGACCTCATAACGTCACTTCTGGTCCAGGGCGAAAGTAAACTTTTTTTGATCTTTTGCTTTAAAAAAAAAAAAAAAATAAAAAAATACATTTGTTTACTTTTGCCCTGGACCAGAAGTGACTTTTTTTTTTTTTTTATCTTTTGCTTTTAAACAGTAGAGGAGAGATTTGGGTTCTTATAGACCCCAGATCTCTCCACAAAGAGGACCTGTTATCCCTTATTGCTAGTATTACAAGGGATGTTTACATTCCTTATAATAGGAATAAAAGTGATTAGTTGTAATCCCTCATCCCTTAGTGCTCGTGCGCAGAAGTGAACACATATGTAAACAATGTGCGCACCAAACACGTGAGGTATCGCCACAAACGTTACAGCGAGAACAATAATTCTATTACTAGACCTCCTCTGTAACTCAAAAAAAAAAAAAATTCTCCATAGCTGACACTTTAAAAAAAAAATTAAAATTTTTACAGGTTACCTGTTTAAAGTATCATAGTTTGTTGCCAATCCACGAGCGTGCGCAATTTTAAAACGCACATGTTAGGTATCTATTTACTTAGCGTAACATCTTTTATAGGTTACCAAAAATTGGCTTATATATTGTTTGTTTTTTTTTGCATTAAAATTCATTAAAACGTATCCCCCCCCCCCAAAATGTTTTTTTTTTTTTGTTTTGTTTTTTTGGGGGGGGGGGGGGGGGGTGTTGTACGGTGTTGGTTCACTTTTTAAAAAATAAAATTATTTCCTCTGAAAAGGTGAATCAACACCTTCCCTACTGGCTGATTCTGGCATTTCTCTCCTACCTGTAAAAATCTTGTGTTTTTTTTTTTTATTTTTTGCCAAAAAATTACTCAGAACCCCCAAACATTATATAATTTTTAAGCAGAGACCCTAAAGCAGTGATGGTGA